>NW_027186906.1:0-11078 GCF_028583685.1 Petaurus breviceps papuanus | reverse complement strand
TCTCTCTCTCTCTCTCTCTCTATCTATCTATCTATCATCTATCTATCCGTCTGTATGTCTGTCTGTCTATCTTTCTGTCTGTCTGTCGGTTGGTCGGTGGATCTATCAATCTGTCTTTCTATCTATCTATCTATCTATCTATCTATCTCCTATATATCTTGAACATAGTTTGCTTTGTATATATTTGCTTGCATATGGTCTCCCCCATTAGTTCATAAGCTCTTTAAGGACAGATAAAACTATCTTTTGCTTTCTTTTGTATCCCCAGTATTTAGTATAGCCTCTGACATATAATACTTGCCTAATATATGTTGATTGAATGAATTTTCCCCATTTTGCCAGTGTTTGTGATAGTAGGTGCATAATTATTGCTTGTTCAATTAAAGCTGCATAAAATTTAATTTTTTCAAAGCATTTAACTTACCTTATCTTATTTGTTCTGCCTAGAACCCCAGTAGGTAACTAGTGCAGACATTATTAAGCCAATTTTTTTTTTCAGATGAAGAAATTAAGGCTAGAGATTAAATGACTTGCCCAGGGTCACATGGATAATAAATGTCTCAAGCATCATTTGAACTCAGTTCTTCCCATGTCCATATATATTTACCAAAGTACCAACTTCCACAACTGAAGGTCCTAATGTAAGCATTTTGAAAAATAAAGCCTAAAGTGGCAGGTCATTGTAGTAATATTAAGACACAGCATTTTGTCTGAGTATTTGACACTTCAGTGAATTCACCAGTACACAATTGCACAGAGATGTTATCATTTTAATTGAAGAGGGGGCATAGCACATCCAGTATCTTTTATGGGAATCTAGCCTGTGTAAAAAGGGATAGGACTTGATCCTAAACCAAATAGTTTTAGGGAATTGTTTTTATTTTTAATTAGAAATGTAAATTGTAATAGAAAATGTAAATTAGAAAATATGATGTAATATCATGCAATAGCTACCTGAAGGTAAATATCTTCCTATCATTCTCTGGGGTGTCTGTCCTCACCTGAACATCTCTACAACCCATGTAAAAATAGTCTGCCAATGATTAGAGCCAAGTGAGAAATACCAGGCCTCATTCCTTTGGCTCCTTTGCCAAATTGCTTTTGAGCACAAGGGACTGAAAGCTTGTTTTAACTCAGTGGCTGTACTGCAAACATATTCCTCATGGAAAACACGTGGACAGTATCATATTTCTTCATCTCTGCATGGGTCAGCCCTTTTAGAGAAAGAGGCTGAAAGGAATGCAATTATTCTACCTCAGCTAATTACACCCTTCCCCCATTGAGATTCAGGTTCCATGATAGATTTATTTTTATAAAGAACCTAGTGATCACTATATTCATGTCACTGTTTGAATTCCCTGCTCAACACACATTCTCTCACAGACACACACAAACACACACACACACACTTTATTTTTCTTGTAAAAAGTGGAAGTTCTTAAAGTATTATGGAAATAATTACCTCTAAATAAATTACTTCTTATCTATTATGTTTTTTTGTTTTCTTCTTACATATTTCCCCCCCTTTTTTTGATTCTACCCAGGTGAATAGGATGGGTAATTTAAAATGAAAAGGATTGTCACTTTGTACTGTAACCCCATGACATTCAGGGGGGGAAATACGGGTGGCAAAGAATATAGTAGAAACTGGAGTTTTTATGACACTATTGGGCAAAACTGCAGAGAAAAGAACTCTCAATCAGGTCCAGTATAAATTAATCCACTATGATATACTAGCCTTTTCATCTCTCCTGCTCACATCTGGTTTATGTCACATTCAGCATTTCTCAGCTATGATATGATGAGATCTCCCTCATCAATAAACAAAGAATTTGTTGAGTATTTTCTATGTATTTAACATTGTACGGAAATTGTATGGAAACAGAATGATGAGAATGCTTATTGTTATTACTATTATTAGAATAAGTCATAATAACAATAATTTCTTTGTTTCATTGGCCAACAGAGTAAAAAGAATTCATCATAGAAAAGAACACACTGCAGAGGATGTAGAGTACTGGACCTGGATTCTGGATGACCTGTATTCAAATTCTGCTGAGATGTTTCTTAGTTATGTGACACTGGGTGAGATGTGTAACCTCCATGTGACCCAATTTCATCTATCAAATGTGATGATTCTAATAATAACTCTAGCCATTAACTTACCTAGTCCACTGCTCTGAATATGCTCTGATCTAACTTGATCTCAGAAATTAAGCAGAATCTGGCCAATTTAACTTTTAGAGGGGGAACTCTTTGGGTATAGTTGGTACTATGGGTTTTTCCTTGAATAAGTATGTCCAGTGGTTAGAAGACCAGTCTTGAGGTCAGGAGGACCTGGATTTAAATTGTACTTCTGACAAGAAATAAACCAAATTCTTTGTAACAACTATTTCATTTGTTTCTCACAACTACCCTGGAAAATAGATGCTATTATTGTCCCCAATTTACAGATGAGGAAACTGAGGCAAAAAAGGTCAAGTGACTTGTGCTGGGTTATATAGCTAATAAGTGTTTGAGGCTAAATTTGAACTCCGTTCTTCCTGACTGCAGGTCCTGCGCTTATCCACCTCGCTGCTGTAGATGGCCTCTAATGTTTCTTTAAGTTCTAAATCTATAATCCTATGGTACTCACAGCATTATTATGAAGAACAAATGAAAGAAGGTATGTGAATTACTATATAAATATCAGTTATCATTATCACTCTCTGGCTGGCATGGTTTTCTAGACTGATTCAAGACATAACTGCTTGTTACTCAGACACTGCACAAAATCTTTCCAGATTAATAGGGCTTGGACTCTTACTGGCATGAACCTAGGATCACCTCCATGGCAGAAGGAGGACCTTGAATAGAACTTTTGTAGCAAGAATAATAATGTACAGCTCATACTACTACATCTGTCTCTCTACTTTGAGCAATAATCCCTTACATGTATTAATGATGTAATGGAATAAAAAAGGAGACTGGGAGTCTATAGCCATAGCTTGAAATAGCTGGAAAACTTCATTACTTTAACTATGTTTCCCTAGATAATTCTCCTTTTACTTTCCCATGTTTGGAATTGGGGTGGGATAGGGAGCTGAGTGTGAAGGAGAATTCTTGTTGGTGACTGTGGAAGGAGAACCAAAAGCCTATGATGAACATAAAAAAGGGTTCAGGTCAAATTCCTGGCTCAAATGACTCTAAACTCTGTGAAGGGCAAATCAAATCAGAGGTGTCCCCAGCTAAAAATTGTTCTCTCTATATCAACTTTCTTTTGTTGAAATTCTCCTCTTCTTTCATGGTTCAGCTGAGGTTCCACCTCTTTGACAAAACCTTCCTCCATCACAGAAAATGAAGATGAAGACTGGAAATATAGGAAGAGGCAAGTTTATGAAAGGCTTTAAAAGCCAAACACAAGGTTGTACATTTAATCCTTGAGACAAGGAGCCACTGGAGTTTATTGAATGGGCTGTTGACACGGTCAGATTGGTGCTTTAGGACGAAAGACTGGTAATGGACAGATCACCCCAGAAAGCTATTGTAACAGGTGCTGAGGGTCTACATCAGGATGGTAGTAATGTCAGAAGAAAGAAATGAGACATATTTGAGATTTGTTATAAAGGTAGATAAATAACCCTTGGCAATGGTTTGGATACTGGGGGTAGGGTGAGGAAGAATGAAGAGGCTAGGATGGCATCTAGGTTGTGAGCCTGGATGACTAGGAAGGTGCTGATACCCTCTTTAGTAACAGGGAAGGCTGGAAAGGAGGAAGGTTATAGAGGGAAATTAATGAGTTCACTTTCAGACAGAATGAGTTGAAGATATTTACAGACTATCCAGTTCAAGACATTCAACAGGCAGTCGTGCATGTGAGACTGAAAGTTTGCAGAGAAGTTAGGATTGGATAAGTAGATTGGAGAAGTCTACATTAGTCTACAGATGATATTTGAATCTGTGGGAAAAAAAGAAGGATCACCAAGGGAAGTACTGGGAAATACCCAGAGTCAGCAGACATGGCCTGACCAGCAACGGAAACTGAGACAGAGTGATCAGATGGTGACAGGAGAAAAGCCTGAATAGTTTTACAGGAACCTAGAAAGAAGAGAATATTTAAGAAGAGAGGGCAATCAACTATATCAGTTACTACAGGGAGACAAGAAATATTCAGATTGAGAAAAGACCATTATATTTGACATTGACAAATTATATATATACACACATATGTATGCATACACACAAATGTTCATATCCGTGTGTGTATGTATACATGTACGCATGTGTACATACATGAGTATATGCATGTGTGTGCATCTATACATATGAACATGTACACGTGTATGCATATATACATGTATGTATAACTTTTTAAAGCAGCTTTGGTTGATTGATAACATCAAGGGATAGACTGTAGAGAGCAATGAAAAAAATTGAGAGGAAAAAACATAGAGGCATTTATTCTCAAGGAATTTAGTCACAAAAAGATGAGAAATATAGGATGAAAACTGGCAGGAATGGTTGGATCAAGTGAGAGGTTTTTTGAGAATGGGGAGGAGGAAAACAAGTATGTAGGAAGTAGGAAACAGTCATTAGACAGGGATAGATTGAAGATGAGAGAGTGAGGATGTTAGAGGAATGAGTCTTTTGTAGAAGATGGGATGGAATGTGATCATCTATATATGGAAAAGGGTTTGCCTTGGCAAGGAGAGGGGTCACCTCTTCATGTGAGACCAGGATGGTGTGAGAGGAGGAGGCAGAGGATAAACGAAGGAGCTCATGGAGAATAGTCTCAGTGCTTTTCAGCAAAATATAAAGCAAAGCTTTCAGCTGAAAGAGTGGATGAAGAAGAGATATGGGGGGATGAAGAGGGATAAAAAGGTTTGGAAGAGTTGCTGTGATGAGTGAAATAGTGAGGTAATTGGGTACATATGAGATGATTTTTCTCCCTAGAGATGGCCCATTTGAGGCTATGTAACATAAATTACACACAGCTAATAAGAGTCTGAGGCAGGATTTGAATTTAGGTCTATTCTGAAGTTAAGTGCCCTATGCTATCCACTATGCTCCCAGCTGCCTATTGATCTTCATTGTTCTTTAGCAAACCATGATATCTCTTGATCCATAAATCAATATTTAAGTGACATGAATTGAAATACATTTATATAAAATGAAAAGAATCCTTATTTCTACATATATTCCAAAGAGTAGAAAATATTCTAATATTTATGTCCAGTCTATATTATAAGGTCTTCCTGGAGAAGAACCATCATATTAAAGGATGTATTTATTAAGTTAATTTATTAAAATTATCTATTTTTCTGTGGTTAGTTTTTAGTGATATTATTATTATTTTTAAACTTAGTATTAAGGCTAAGAATATTGATGGCAAACACCTAGACCACTTTTCAGCATTCTCCCTAGGCTGAAGAGTGGACCTGGTAGCTGTCGTCAAGTATTGAAGGACTGCCATGTGGAAGATGGATTACATTTGTTCTTCTTGGCCTCAGAGGGCAGAACTAGTAGTAATGTGTAAAAGCTTCAAAAGAGGGAAATAACGCTTTTTTTCTTCCTTCCTTTTGACTGGATTTCCAATATCATCAGTATAAGACATGCTTAAGGAGAAAAAAAAAAACTTCCATTGAAGATCAACATTTATTTTTACAACGTGGCCAAAGGGAATTTTAGAAAGTTAGATGAGATGGTGTGAGGCTACAGGACATACTCGTGGTAATACACGAGATCCTTAAGACCCAAACCAAGCTCTTGCCAAATGTGAAGCCAGCTCTTAGATAGTATTCAAACAAGCAAATAAACCTCAATAACAAATTAATCTAAAATAGGGGTGGATAGATGTCACAGTGAATAGAGTACTGGCCCTGGAGTCAAGAGGACCTGAGTTCAAATCTGGCCTCAGACACTTAACACAAAAACTAGCCATGTGACCTTGGGCAAGACACTGAACCCCAATTACCCTCCCAAAAGCAAAAAAAAAAAAGACAAATTAATCTAAAATAGATTATTTAAGTAAATAGATATTTAGATAAATCTTTAAGCAAAAATTAGAACATTCAAAATGTCAAAAGTTCTGTCTCAGGAGATAATCCATCTGCCCTCATTAGACTTCAAACATAGACTGGATGACTTGTAAGGTTTAATGTAGCTGGAATTGTTATCTGGGTGTGGATTAGACTAAGTGTTTCCAAGTATAATCCAACCTTGTGTAATACTGTGAAGATGGATTTACTTCATTCCCTTCCCCCAGTTCACTATATTTGATTGCACATAAACTACTGAATATCTTTATTGTTTTGAGGCATATGCTATATATCATATTATCACTTTAGCCATTATTATGTAGTTAAAAAGTCCTTTCATATTTATTAGCTTATACTAAATTCCTAACAACTCTGTGGTAAAAGTAGAACATGTTTTTTTTTTCCTTATAAGATCAAAGGATCAAAGAATCTTTTATTTATAGCTGGAAGAAACCTCAAAGGCCAAGTAGTCTAACCCTTTATTTTACCAATTAGGAGACTGAAGCTCAGGGACATTCAGTGACCTTTCCAAGGTCACACAAATAAAGGGTAAATAAAACAGGCTATTAGTCAAGGTCTTTAGACTCCAAGTATAATCACTGTACTTTTTCCTATATTTTGCACTGATGTGACAAAAAAAATTTCAAAATTAAGCCAAGATTAGAAATCTATGATTTTGGCATGCAATTCAAGGTTTTTGATTATATTATAATGTGATGAAGTGCTTAAATAATTATCCAACCAGGGATCTTCTGTGATTAGTGCCTGTTCACAAAGCCTTGTGGGGAATGGAGTTAACAAGGGGAAAAGTCCCATTCCCCTACATGTTCAAAAACCATAATCAACACAACTCATCTTGGAAGTGGAGAGGCAGACAGATCGGAGGTATATCTATTATATGTGTTAGGCAATTATGAATTAATTGCTTCATATGGAATATTTTCATGTGTTAGAAATTATTTTGTAATGATAGTATATATATATATATATATATATAATACAGTTAAATGATAATATGATCAAAAGAAATAAAGTATATATTTCTTAAGTCTGAAAATAGGAGAGATGGGGAGGTAGATATCTTTTACTGAAAAGCTAGTATAAAAGTCTTTTAAAATTTCTCTGCCTTTTCTGGGTTTTAGTAGCTGTAGGCTTTATGCCATGCATAGCTCATAGATCCATATCAAAGTGAATTAAGAGGAATTAAGGGCAAAGGGGTGGTCGAGCCAAGGAGATGGAGTACAGGCAGCAACCCAACCAAACGCTCCCAACATTACCCTCTAAACAGCTTTAAAATAAAACCTCAAATTAAATTTTGGAGCCTCAGAATTAACAAAAGGTCAGGATGAGACATATTTTCGGTCTGAGACAATTTAGGAGATTGACAGAAGAGGCCTCTGACACTGGGATCACCTGTCCAAAGTACATTCACATAGCAACAACACAAGCTGTGGACTTTGATGGTGGCAACTGCAACAGAAGCTTAGGACACTCTCAGCCCAGAGACTACAAGGGGATAGGACAACTGGTCAGAAAGATATTACAGGGAACCCTTTACTGGCACTATATGCAAATGTAGCCAACTGGAAACTCTATAGTTCTTAAGAAATTCTGGGTTTCAGTTCCAGGATGGAGAGGAGTGTTTTAGGATTGGTCACAATTGAACAGGGACACTGGTCACAGTTCCAGGGCCAAAAGGGGTGTTGGTACTTGAAGCTGCAGTGTAACAAAGGCCCTTCCTAAGTAAAGACCAAAGCAGACCAAGATAGCAGGCACTAAACCTTCCCCCACACAACACCACCTTGGAAGCACTGAAAACTTGCAGACCCTCATAACTAGATGTGAATAAAGCAGCACAAAAACCCTGAGACTTAGGCCAATGCCTCCCCAAATCCAGGTAGGCAGAGCCCAACTTAATAAAAGTTCAGAGTCAAAAATTATATTGAGAAAATGATAACACAACAAAAAGGAACTTAACTATAAAAAGCTACTACAGTGGCAGGGAAGACCAAGATACAAATTCAGAAGGCAAAAATACAAAAAATGCTACAACAAAGGCTCAAAGGAAAATGCTAGTTTGACCCATGCCAAAAAAAAGAATTATTAGAAGAATTAAAGAAAGATATGAGTGGTAGAGGCAAAATTGGGAAAATAAATGTGAATGATGCAATAAAATTGTGAAAAGAGAATTAATAGTTTGGTAAGACAGGCACAAAAATACTGAAGAAAATAACACTTAAAAAAATTGCCCTAATGCTAAGAGGCATGAAAATGCACTAAAAAAGAACTCCTTTCAGAAAAAAACTTGGGAGCCACAGAGCCCACAAAATGACACAGAGAAGCTAACCTCCCTCTGAGGACAGCCCAGCAGGCTGGCAAGGATTGGCCAGCACAGTGCTTTGGGAAGTGAACCCAGCCCCACGCCAAGGTTTTAGCCCCAGGGTGGGGCTGACCAGCTGCTGGCTGGAGGGACCACAGATCACCAGCAGCTGTGGCCTTCCAGAATTATCAACCCATAGATGCTAAGGACAAAGTGAGAGGTCAGTGTACTGTGGACTATGTGACACAGGAGTTGGGAGTGCATTGGCTTTTGCCGCCAAGTAATAAGCCAGTAAACATGACCAGTAAAAGGAAACAAAGCAAACAGAAGAACCCAACATTAGATTCCTATTTGGGGGACAAAAAGGAGCAAAGCATGGAACAGGAGGAAAATAGTGAAGTCAGAACTCCTGCACCAAAATCTTCAAAGCAAAATATGAGCTGGTCACAGGCCATAGGGGACTTTAAGAGGTAGATAAGAGAAGTGGAGGAAAAATTGGGAAGAGAAATGAGAACGATGCAAAAAAATTACAAAATGAGAGTCAACAGCCTGACTGAGGAAAATAATACCTTAAAAAAATAGACTAACTCAAATGGCAAAAGAGGATCAAAAAGGCAATGAGGAGAAGAATGCCTTAAAAAGCCAAATATGCCAGATGGAAAAATAATCTCAAAAGATCACAGAGGAGAATCATTCCTTCAGAATTAGATTGGAGTAAATGAAAGCTAATGACTTTTTGAGAAATCAAGATGCTGTTAAGCAGATCCAAACAAGCAAAAGAGTAGATGGCAATGTGAAATATCTCATTGGAACAACCACTGACATGGAAAATAGATCCAGGAGAGATAATTTAAAAATTTTGGGGCTATCTGAAAGCCATGATCAAAGAAAGAACCTAGAAATCAGTCTCCAAGAAATCCTCAAAGAAAACTGCCCTGATGTTTTAGAATCAGAGGGCAAAATAGAGGTTGAAAAAGTCCACTGATGACCTCCTGAAAAAGATCCCCAAAAGAAAGCTTCTAGGAATATCATAGCCAGCTTTCAAAATTCCCAGATCAAGAAGAGAATATTACATGCAGCCAGGAAGAAACAATTTGAATATTGTGGAAACACAATCAGGATAACCCAGGATCTGGCAACTTCTACACTGAGGGATTGAAGGGCTTGGAATACGATATTCTGGAGGTCAAAGGAGCTGGGATTAAAACCAAGAGTCACCTACCCAGCAAAATTGAATATCATGTTTCAGGGGGAAATATGGTCATTCACTGGAATAGAGGACTTTTAAGCATTCTTGCTGAAAAAACCAGAGTTGAATAGAAAATTTGATATTCAGATACAAGAAGCAAGAGAAGCATTAGAAGGGAAACAGGGAAAAGAAATCATGAGAAACTTATCAAAGTTGAACTATTAACATTCCTACATGGAAAAACAAAAATTGTAACTGATGAAACTTTTTTCGGTATGAAAATAGTTGAAGGGAATAGAAAAAAATATATATATATATACACATATGTCTATATATGAGGGTATTTGGGCATATGAATACATATGTGAATGTGTGTATATATGTTTACAGGTATACATAGATAGAGGACAAAGGACCAATTTAATAGGAAGGGATGATTCTTAAAAGGTGAAATTAAGAGGTGAGAGAAATATAATGAGAGGAGATGGGGAGAGATAGATTGGGGTAAATTATCTCATACAGAAGAGGCAAGGGAAAATGGTTACAATGGAGGGGAAGAATAGGAAGGCAAAAGGGAATGGGTCAACCTTATTCTCATTGAATTTGGCTTGGGAAGGGAATGAAAAACACACTAAATAGGGTATCTCACCCTCCAGGAGAATAGGGAGGGAAGGGGATAAGAAGGGGGATGATGGAAGGGAGGGCAGGCTGGGGGGCAGGGAAGTTGGAAGTATCCACTTCCAACTTCCAACTTTCAAAGGTAAGCATCAAAGTAAAGAATAGAACAAGTGGGAGGTGGGATAGAAGGGAGGGAAATATAGTCAGTCTTTTACAATATATCTACTATGGTAATGTTTTGCATTAGCTACACTTGTACAACCTATACTGAACTGCTTTTCTTCTCAGAAAAGATTAGTGATGAGGGAGGAAGGGAATGAATCTGGAATTCAAATTTTAAAATCAAATGTTTAAGATATGTGTGTGTGTGTGTGTGCGCACTCTATTATTAATGCTATTTTACATGTAATTAGGAAGTAAGATATACAGGCACTGGGGCATAGAGATCCACCATGCCCTACTGGAAAATTTGAAATGGGTATGGGAGAAAATATGAGAGAGAGAGAGTAGATTGGAGGAGGGGATATTCTGTGGGACTGCTATTTGGGTCAATGGGTAGGGGAAAAGGGGGAGAAAATTTGTAACTCAAAATCTGGCAGAAATGTAGGATGTAACCCAGAAGTTAATAAATCATTTGAAAAATTAAATAAAAAACCTCCTTTAAAACAGAATTGGGTAAATGAGAAAAACAGGTAGGATATATCACTGAAGAAAATAATTCCTTAAAAATTCGAATTGGGCAAGTGGAAGCTAATGACTACATGAGTCATGAAGAAACTGTAAAACAAATTACAAAGAATGAAAAAAGGTACAGCTAGGTACTGTAGTGGATAGAGCACTGGCCTTGGAATCAGGAGGACTTGAGTTCAAATATGACTCAGAAACTTTTAAGTAGCTGTGTGATCTGGGGCAAGTCACTTAATCCCAATTGAAG
>NW_027186905.1:9784-10034 GCF_028583685.1 Petaurus breviceps papuanus | reverse complement strand
CACAGACCCCGTGATCCAGGGACACTGGCTGCCTTATCGTTCCTCACTCACAGCCCTCTTCTCAACTCTGGGAATCTGCGCTGACTTCTCCTCATGCCTGGTGCTAAAAATGTCAGTCAGGCAGTACGCATTTATTAAGCACCTACTGTGTGCTTCCCTGCTCACAAGGATTCACTGTCTGATGGAAGGAGACAAGCAAACTACCAGGCATAGACAAACTATGGAAAGGATGATTTGGAAATAATCAACA
>NW_027186905.1:4845-9774 GCF_028583685.1 Petaurus breviceps papuanus | reverse complement strand
GAAAGGATGATTTGGAAATAATCAACAGACAAAAGGCGCTGGAATCCAGATGGCTTGGGAAAGGCTCCCTGTAGAAGATGGCGTTTGAGTGGGGACTCGAAAGAAGTCAGGAGGTGCAGAGGGAGAACATTCCACGAATGGGGCACAGCCAGTGCAAATGCTTGGAGCTGGGATATGGAGGGTCTTGTTCATACAATAGGCAGGAGGCCAGCTGGTCACTGGAATGGGGTGTATATGTTGGGGAAGATGGGGTAACAAGACTGGAAAGGCAAGAGGTGGCTAGATGATGAAGGGTGATTTTGTATTTGATCCAGGGGGCCGTAGGGAGCCATAGGGAGCCATTGAAGATATTGGAGGGGGTGGTGGAAGTGTGATGGCCATTACTGCATGAGTCAGGATCTGTGAGGTAATGTGTGTAGGGAGGTCGCCCTACCAAGGTCAATCACAGCCTGTCCATATGACTTAGTAGGTAAGTCCTAGGGGTAAGGACTGGCCAACTCAGACTCCAACCCACGCCTGTGGCCCCAGAGGCACCTGTGCTCATTGGCCTGTGCTCAGCCTGCTGACACACCATGCCTCTCCTAACAGCTTGCCCTTGGACCTCAGGAGGCTCATTGTGGAGGCCAGGGCCCCAGCTCTGCTGGCAGTTTCTGCCACAGCCAACTGAGGCATCAAAGGCAAACCACAGGCAAGAGGGGAAAAGCCCACTGTGGGTGTCATGGATGTTGGAGGACCCAGAGGTCTGGTCTTAGTGAAGCCCACAGCCAGAGAGAGTCAGATGCAGCTTATATAGCAGCAGCAGAATGTGAACGAGTCGGTCACCCAGCACCAGAGGGGCCAGGCTGAGACTCCATGCTCTGCTAGGGAAAGACATGGACATTTAGGTCAGCACCCATCAGGTATGTGCAGAATGATGTGTGTTCAGGGATGCCCATACCCATGGGCAAACACATGCCCAGGGGTGTGTGTGTACACACAAACATGCATGCACACACATTCATGCACACGAACACATATATGCACCCAAATGCACACAGGCACACACACACCCCAGGACCTCCTGACAGTCTGCAGGCAGCACGCACAGGTTCCGAGGCAATTTCTTGGTATCCTTTCCTTTCTAGGATGTTTTCCTTCATCTCTGGTGCTGCCTCCTGGCAGGCTGGCACCCTTCTGGGCTCCTGGGCATCACCCCCATCCTCACCCAAAGTCTGGGATGAGTGGCAGGTCTGGTAGGTAACGGCCAGGTAAACAGGTAAATGAGGGACACTTCTCAATATGACTTTCTGTGACCATCAAAATATGCTAGAACAGTAAGCTCTGTGCAGTGTGTAGAGATTTATTTGGGAACCATGAAAGCTCTAAGGTCTCTGCCCATGTGGAGGGCATAGAGCTGCCTCATTGGAGCCAGCACAGCCTCGGAGTCTGGGGGAACCACAGATACTACTCTTCAGTGTCAACCCAGTCAGACCATCCCCAGAACCTTTTCTTACCTGGAGAGACCAGTCCATACAGGTGACCACCCGGTGCTTTGACCAATGTTCATCATAGAACTGGCGATTGAAGGAAAGGTTTGCCCCAGCTTGGATGTCTCTGTGGTGGAGAGGATCAGAAGGGTCACCACTGAGCTGCTGCTCAGCTTGGCACTGCCAGCCCAGTAACTTGGCACCCTCTCATGGCACCCTTGGCATGGTGTACTGGTGCCACACACCAGGGATGGCGGCACATGCCCAGCACCATATAGTTGGAAGATATTGCATGCCTAGACAGAACACGACCCTGTGGATGTCCCAGCAGTAATGGCCCGCAGGTAAAATGCAGTCGACACAAATTAGCCAAGAACCAAGTCTGAGCATCTGCTCCCCAAGGGGTGGGAGTAGAGACCTGGTCTTCCAGCGAACTCCTCCTTGGGGGATCCTTGAATTCTAGAGCCAAAGGTCACTTACGCCATTTTCTCCCTTAACAGGTGGAGAAACTGAGGCTCTGAGAGGTTCGGAGCCTCCCCAGTCATGGCAGGGAGGAGGAAGCCTTCTCAAGCCCATGGTCACCCCACACCAACCCCAGGAGACCTCCGTGGAGCTATCAATGACGATTCTCTTTGGGATCTGACCTCAAGACCACTTTTTAGGGTAATTTGTATCTTGACAATGGATCTTAGGCTGCATCTGGGGGGCCTCAATGAAGGGAGAACCTAGTGTGGAAATGCTCTCCCCAGCTGCAGGTTGAGCCCCGCATCTCTACCTTCGTGTCTTGGAGAGTTGTGTGGGCCTTGAGGTTTTCAGGGACTTGCCTCTAACTATACAGCTAGTCCACACCAGAGTTAGGGGCAGCCCGAAACTTCCCGACTCTGAGGCCGACCCTCGGTGTCTTTCTCAACTCTGTCCCAGGCACCACAAAGGTCAGGAATAGCTCTGTGACTGCCCTTTGGGGAAGCCCCCAGAAGGGCCCACTCAGGGAAGAAGATAGACAGATGGGTAGCCCCTGGACATTAGCTCAGTGACCAAGTTCAGAAGCATTCCCCAGCAGCCCCAGACGGCCCCATGTCTGACAGTCTTTCGGTGGCTGCCCTGTGCTCTGCGAGCTCTGGGAAACCAGCCCCCAGGCCACGTGCCACTCACCCGTCCTTCTCCTCCAGCTCTCGGCCACTGTAGTCGAAGAAGATGTCAGAGCCTTCGGCCAAGGCGCGCTCGATGACTCGAATGGTGCGGTCGAAGAAGATGAGGAACTCCTCTGAGTGGAGAATCTGCTGCTTTTCTTCCTCTGTCAGCTCCCTGGGAGGGGCTGGGAAGCACAGACAGGACAGAGGGAGAGGACTGAGAGAGGTCCAAGCGCTGGACATCAGTACTGACCACCACTCAGTGGCCACCCAGTCACTCAGCCAGGGCAGCGTGGAGGCTGGAGATGCTGCGGCGAGCCAGCCCCATGGGGGCCGTGGCCTCAGACAGCTTCCCACCTGCCCAGTGACCAGAGCTCTCAGTGTGAGGATCCTGAAAAGAAAAAGTGTCTGGGGCTTATTGGGGCTCACCCAATTAAAGCAGAGAAGAAATACTGTTAAAATGTGGGTAACTGGGGGCAGCTAGGAAGCACAATAGCGCACAGAGCTCAGGTCCTGGAATCAGACAGACTCATCTTCCTGAGTTCAAATTTGACCTCAGATACTTCCTAGCTGTGTGACCCTGGGCAAGTCACTTCACCCTGTTTGCCTCAGTTTCCTCATCTGTGAAATGAGCTGGAGAAGGAACTGGCGGACCCTCCAGTGTCTCTGCCAAGAAAACCCCTAATGGGGTCACCAAGAGTCAGACACAGCTGAAAAACAGTGAATAACCCTCTAACTTTGAAATTGTAGAGCAAAGTGCAGCCTGCTTCCCTCTTCCCCAACAAGAACAAGGCATCTTATCATCCTCAGGCTACAATCATAAAAAGGTCCTTGGATGACACCATCACAGAGCTAAGTGTGCAGGGAAATTCTCTGTTCATGAGCTTCAAATGAGGCATCAGAAAAAAGGAAGGTCCCCAAGGTGGCAGTCAGCATCCTGGATGGATGTCTGCCCAAAATCGACATGGAAGAGGGATCCCCAGAGATGCTGCTGTTTGCATGTGACATTGGGCTGGGCCATCCCACCCCCAGGAGTCTCACAGCCCTCCAGGTCAGGGGTAAGGTGACATGTGACCAGGGGCCTGGGAAGGGGGGCTGGACATGCAGGGAGGGCCCAGGGCCCTGGAGGATGCAGACAAGCCATGAGGAGGAGAAGGTGTGTTGGGCTCTACCCAGAAGAGGGAAGCCCCCTTGAAGGAACCCAAAGGCTCTCGTCACTGAGGCCAGCAAGAGGAAGGGATCCCAAGAAGCCACCAGTGCAGCTCTCCTCTTCCTCCTGCGTCTCCTTTGGAAGCTCCCATGGTGAGGCTGGGTGCAGTTGTGACCACGAGGTCCAGCCCCCATTCCCTCTTGAGGGCACTTTCGATTTCCTTTGGCATTGTGCCCTGCCAATGGCAGGTGCTTGAAGGATGTCTGCTGGGTAATGGAACGGGGACTTTTTCATTGCATTTCAGCGTGCTCCAGGCCAGAATGACCACCTCTGTCTGACAGACCACAGACTGCCCTCTGTCCTGATAATCTCTCCCTCACCTCATTTGGATGGTGATTCTTCACCTGGTCAAGCCATACTGTACAGCCACCCAGCACACACCGGTTTCTCCTCACGTTGTGGAGGATCTGGAAGCAACAAGGCCCAGGCTTTGATCTCTGCTTTCTGAGGTAGGATTGGGTCCCTCAGAGCTTCTCCTAGCATGAGCCAGTTTAGGGGGCACAAGGAGTGGGGAGATGTCCCTGAAGGGCTCTCTGGGCAGCAAGGATTTCTGCTCTGGGCCTCACACTGGACTCCTCACTGGGGAGACAAAGAAAGGCAGAAATGACCCCACCCTAAAAGACCCCACAATCTGATGGGAGAGACCATGTATCTGGGTACACCAGAGACTCCCTAAGAAGGAAGGCACTGGCATTGAGGAGGTTGGAAGCGGCTGCCGGCAGAGGCTTGAAGGAAGGCAGGGAAGATGGGAGGTGAGATCCAAAAGCAGAGCGTTCCTGGCCCTGAGAACTAGTGACAGTGCGCAGGGTCCCAGGGACGGAATGTTCGGGTCAAGGATCGTTTCTGGGTCACACATTAAGTGGGGATGGAGTGGCCAGGAATGAGAGGCTTTAAAAGCCTGACAAAAAATTTCTTGGTTGATGCTGGGGGCGATAGGGAACCACTGTAGTTTACTGAGGAGGGGGTGATGAGGCCAGACCTGGGCTTCAGGGAGATCAGGCTGGGGACTGAAAGGAGGATGGGTCCAGGCAAGCAGACCGTCCAGCAGCGGCTGCCCGGTCCAGGCGTGGACTAAGGAGGCCCCGGGCGGGGGGATCAGAGGAGAGATGCTGGGGATTTAGTG
>NW_027186905.1:2252-4745 GCF_028583685.1 Petaurus breviceps papuanus | reverse complement strand
GGGTTGGGCCAAATGTGGGGGAAGGGGGGGCGAGGGCGCGGGGAGGGAACAGCAGGCATTGGGGGACGGTGGGGGGGGGGGGGGGGGGGGGAGTGAATGAGGAGCTGAGGATGGGGCTGCCTGTTGGGCCTGGCTGCAGGTGCCGGATCCTCTGGCATATAGAAGGCTCACTGCTTTCCCCTTGCCGGTGTTGATGGAGCACCTAGGAATTCCCTCAGGACGGTTTTGGGGATCAGGGCCCTAGCCCCCACGTCCCCACCATCTGCTCCAACACTTCCAGGTAATCTCCAGGCCCACAAAGGCGTGGCCTAAAGGACTCTTCCCTTCCGGGAGCAAGCCCTTGAAAGGCTGCCTTCTGGGCTGGGGATGTGCCACTAGGTGGCGCTGTGGTCCAATCACTGGAACTGGAGTGGGGCAGAGCAGAGCTCAGCCCTGGATATTTTGTTGCATGTGTGGCCCAACACAGGAGACTTCAGCTCAGAGCCTCAGTTTTCTTGTCTGTGAAATGGGGGTGATAATAGCATTTATTTCATTTATTTATTTGTTGAGGGGTTCTAGTGAGATAATATATGTACAATACTTGTTCACTGTGTCCAGCTCTTCGTGACCACATTTGGGATTTTCTTGGCAAAGATACTGGATTAGTTTACAGACGAGGAAACTGAGGCAAAGAAGTGACTTGCCCAGGGTCACACAAGCTAGTGTCTGAGGCTGGATTTGAACTCAGGCCTTGCTGACTCCAGGCCTGGTGCTCCATCCACCACACCACCTAAGAGAATGCAAATACAAGCTATCCAGAAGGAGAAGACAAGGAAGAATACAGCTTGGTAGAGCCGGGCTTGGAATCCTGGCCTTCTTTCCCAGACCTAGCTCTCTTCCCTGCAGCATCTGTAGGGGCTCCAGAGTTTTCTGGTCCTGCCCCCTCAGTGTCCAGGAACACTCAGAAGCTTCAGCATCCCAGGAGAAGGAGGAAGGATTCCCTGGTGGGCCTGGAGCACAGAGATGCCCCAAGTGGGGGTGGCCCTGCCCAATGCCCAGGAGGTGGGGGGGGCCTTGTCTCCTTATTCCATGGAAATGTTGGCAGGTGGCATAGTGGGTGGGATGCTACCAAATCGGGCAGACACACACATGGTGACCACACATCCACAGGGCATGGTGGCCATGCAGACTGGGTAGAGGTGGAGCAGGCAGTCAGGTAGAGGGGAGATTGTCAGCTTCTGGTGCTTCTTCTACCCCCAGATCCAGGCCTGGCAGCTGCCCAAGGATCAGAAAGTGGGTCCTGCTGATGGGAGGCACACCGGAGCCCAAGAATCTTTTTGCCCTGTCCTTCCCATGGAAAACAGCGGCTGTTTAGCAGGGACCCTTCCCTGTAGGCCCATTACCTTGAATCAAAAGGAGGTTCTGGGTAATTTTCTGTAATTTTGCTCCTGCCTGGCCACTTACTGTCACTTTGATCTTAGCTTTCAAGAGACACACGCCTCTTTCTCCCTCTGAGAGAAATAGAAATGGCTGATCAAAGTCGGGGCTCAGAGGCCAAGTTCATCTCGGGAAGGCAGGAGCCTCTCAGAGCCTGAGCTGAAGATGCCATGCTTGACTCAGAATTAAGCTGTGATTGGAAGAGAAACAAAGCTCCCTTTCTGCTGATGCTTTGATGTCTGAGGGGATCTAGAGGTCTGAGTGGGCCACTCTGCTCTCTCCAGATGGTCTAGTTTTTTAAAGTCACAAACAACAACCAGTTTGGAGAGTGTCTTTTTTTTTTTTTAAAGAAGACAAATGGCCTCATGGCATAAGGGAGATACCAAAGCCCCACTCCCATCCCCAACTTTTGGGTGGATGCCATGAAGGCCGGGGCAGTAGAAGCAAAGAGCCTTGGCGGCTCACTAAGGGCCTGTGCTGCCCCCAGCCAGTCCTCACCAGGACCTGCAGAGGTCTTTTGTGCAGTCTGGAGCCTGAGCCCTTGGGCACCTCGGCCCCACCTCCCCTCATCCACCCTGGGCATTTTCTTGTTTTGTCTTTTTCTGAAATCGCTTCACTGGACCAATTTGGACAGGAGTGGGAAGAGGACCTTCAGCCACCTGATTCTTGACCTTGGCATAGTCAGAGGCAGCAGCCGCTTTCATTGGCAACCCCCAAGGGCAGCGCTGCCGAGCCCTCAAACCGTTAGTCCTGTCTGGCCTTAAAGGAGCTTTGTTTGAAAGGGGTTCTTTATGCAAAGCCCAGGCAGAGTATGCAGCTTCTGAGGCAGGATGGCAGCTCCAATTTTCAAATGAACAGACATTTAGCCTCCCAACTCCACTTGGCCAGCACAAGAGGAGCGAGACAATGTCACTGCTCCTCCAGGGTCCCAGTCAAAACTCTCCAGCCTGGGTCTGAGGGGCAGGAACAACTTAGACTTGGGCCAACACAGACAGGAACTCAACTATCAGCCCATCTCAGGGTGAGTTGTGAAAACTGGGACTCTAGGAGCGGCTAGGTGGCACGGTGACTAGAGTG
>NW_027186905.1:0-2242 GCF_028583685.1 Petaurus breviceps papuanus | reverse complement strand
ACAGAGAGACACAGAGAGAGTGAGAGACAGGGAGAGACAAAGAGGGAGAGAAAGAGATGGGAGAGAGATGGAGAGGAGAGAAAGATAAAGAGGAGAGGGGGAGAGAGGGACAAAGAAAAAGAGGACCTCAATGCCCAGAGCTCCTTCCATAAAAATGTTCAAATGTCCAACTTATTTAAGGGGCCATTGGGATAGCTCTTTTTTAAAAAAAAACATTTTATTATTATTATTATTATTATTATTTTTAAGCAATTGGGGTTAAGTAACTTGCTCAGGGTTACAGGGCCAGTTATTTCTGGGTGGGTGCTAAGTGTCTGAGCCCGGATTCGATCCCAGGTCATCCTGACTCTGGGGCCAGTGCTCTTACTCGCTGAGCCACCTGGCCGCCCCTAAAGATAGCTTTTAATAGCTTCTTTTAAGGAGAAAAAAAAAGCAGACATGTCTGCAGGAAGGTACTGATTCAGAAATAGACCTTTCTTTTGACTGTATAAAGTTTTATCTCAAATGGTTGAAAAGGAACCCATCACCTTTAACACATTAAAAAGAAACTGCAGTGAAAAATGCCAAGTGCATTTAAGACTGGTTTCCTTTCTAGCCGCGCCAGCCCTGGGCGGCCCTTGGGGCTCTCTGGAGGAAGGGAGAACTGAGGAGATCCAACAGGCACAAAGCAGGCTTTTCCTTGGGAGGCTGGAGGCAGACTCTGGAAGCCCCCCCAGTTCCCGACATTTTTACCCCAGTTCCAATGTACCTGACCTTCTCTCTCCCAAGAGAACCAAGCTAGGCTGAAAACGTGTGATCTCCAAGAAGGGCGGCCTCCTTGGTACTGCAGGGGGACTGTTATCTGGAGCCGCGAGGCCCCAGAGCCAGAGAACATGGTGCTCTCCTTCTTTCCATCTTTTCCCCTCTTCATTCAAGTCCAAAACAGACCAGAGCGATCCTCCAAAATATGCTCCCTGGTCTGCAAGCCCCGACGTCAAGTTTCAGCCCAAAGCGAGCTTTTATGGCTGAGTAATAAAGGCCGGCACGCAGACTGGCCTGGGAGGGAGCTCCCGACCGCACGGCCCGCTGTGGCGCCACGGCTCCCGCCGCTGCCCTGGATGCTGGAAGGCCCAGCCACATGCCAACATAAACAGGCTTTTAACCCCTTATGTGCTGTCTGCACAAAAGCCATCAGTGAAGGGGGAGGCGAGGTAGGGAAGCTCGAAGCAGTTCTACGAACCCTGAGGAGCTGGGTTCTGGGCTGACAGAGGCTCCATCCACCCAAAGCCCCAGCCAAGCAGACGGTGGACATGCCAGGGCGCCTCTGCCCCAGATGCTGCATTCCCCTCTTCCACCTTGCTCTGCCTGGGCTCCGTGGAGGTCAAGGGACCAGTGATTGTGTCCAGATGTTCCTGCCTGGACTCAGCCCCCGTCTTCTGCTTGTGCCCCTCCCTCAGCCACCTGAGCTCAGGGCTCCTGCCCCCAGCTCATCGGTGGACAGTGGCTTGGAGACTTCCGAGGCTGTTCTGGCCCTTGTGGTCAGTGCCCTCCCTAAGAGGACTCTTGTGTAGCTGACCCCAGCATGCTCAGCAGAATGAACTGAGGTCAGGATGTGCCAGGCAGGTCCCAGATTGTCTGGACGATGGGAAACAGGATTAATATTCCCTTTTCACAGATATGGAAACTGAGTCACAGAGAGATAGGACAATATGCCACAGGCACACCTTTGTAACAGGACTTCTCCCTGTGCCACTCCCACCTGTGTCACAGTGAGAGAGCAGCCTTAGCCTGGATGGTGGGAGATGGGCCCTGACTTATTTTTTTTTTTTTTGCCTTTTGGAGGGCAATTGGGTTTAAGTAACTTGCCCAAGGTTACATGGCTAGTTTTTTTTTTGTCTGGGTGTTAAGTGTCTGAGCCCGGATTCGATCCCAGGTCATCCTGACTCTGGGGCCGGTGCTCTTACTCGCTGCACCACCCAGCCGCCGGAGCCCTGACTTCTGATGGGAAGGAAGGCTTGAAGACGGTTTTGAGGCGAGGTATCCCACTTAGCCCTCGGATAACTTGGACACCAAGGGGTGGTTATCTCAGCAAAATGAGCTCCCAGGCAGCCACCCTTCTGGGGACAGGGATATTCATGAGTCCAATGTGTGGTCAGTTCTTTGGCCCCATTCCTGCTTCCTCCTCTTCCTCCTCTCCTTCTCCTCCTCTCCTCCTTCTCCTCTCCTCCTCCTCCTCTTCCTCCTCTCCTCCTTCTCTCCTCCT
>NW_027186904.1:14258-16987 GCF_028583685.1 Petaurus breviceps papuanus | reverse complement strand
AAAAAAAAACATTTCAATGTACACGGCAGAATGTGAGTATTCAATATAAAACAGTAAATTTCCATTTCAAGAAAACCTATATAATAAATACAACACATTGTTTTCAAAGCTACCCAGCTTTTCTTTTTCTCCTTACGTCTCTTTTGTTCACTGCTGTGCACTTTTTACTTTATTTTTTTCTCCCTCCCCCCAAAGAAGGCTGCAATTAAATGCAGATATAGATGTATTTACATAGATATCTAGAAACATACACATATACACTCATACACATCTTTGTAAGACCATACCATGTTTATTTTAACCTGTCACCTGTTTCCCTGAAGGTGGACAGCATCTTCCTTTATACATGCAAGTCTTTCCATGTTTTTCTAAATCATCCAGCTCTTCATTTCCTATACCACAGCAATATTTCAACCCACTCACATCATACCTGAGAGATTGTCTGTGAAAGTTTCCCTCCAATTTTCTGCTTTCCTTGTATTCTTGGCTATACTGGCTTTATTTATGCAAGAAAAATTTAATTTAAAATAATCAAAATGCTCCATTTTACACTTCAACGATGCTCTTACCTTTTAATAGAATTTGAGGTTGGATACTGCTAAAATGATTTTCTCCCTAGTTTCTCTGAAATCGCTCACCTTTTGTTCTTCCAAATGAGCTTTGTTACTATTTTTTTCTAACTCGGAATAGTTTTTTAATAATTTAATTTAATATTTAATTACTCCAATTTTTAAAACCTGTATTTATACAAACTGCCTGCTCTTTCTTCATCACTTGGAGCTTCAATTTCTTTCTCTATAAAATAGGAATGAAAATTCTTCATCTCCTGGGCAACACTGTGGGGGAGGGGAGGAAGGGGAAGGACGTCACAGCCTATAAAATGCTAAAGGAATGGGGGTGGTCTAATATTATTTTGAGCAGGCTTGTTATGTTATATGGGACTCCTGTTCCCAATCACCATCCCCACAACTTCTTGTCTTGGAGGTCCACCTGATGGGGGTCTGGTGGATTCAGTGACTAGTCCAGGGTCACCCAGTCACTAAGCACCTGTCAGAAGAAGAGTTCGAGCCTGCCTAGATCCTCTTGACTTGGCAGCTTGCTCTCTGCCCACTGGACCACACTGCTTCTGGGATGAAGAGAGGGATCATTATGACTATCAATAAAGCGTCCTGTGCAATATGATAAGAATAATGGAAAGCTGAAATTTCTAAAGCCCTTTGCAAACGTGACCTCATTTCATCCTCACAACAACCTGGGAGGGAGAGGCTATTATTATCCCACTTTAGATTGAGAAACTAAGGCAGGCAGAAGTTAGGTGACTTGCCCAGGTCACCCAGCTAGGCTGTGCCTAATATGAGACTGGAACTCAGCTCAGCCTGCCCCTTGTGTCCCTCTCTACCTCTCAGACAAGTCTGTCCCTGTGCTTTTCCCTCATCATGGCAGTGACTCCCAAGATCACACATTTACTCCTGGAAGGGGCTTTCTTTTTGCTATTTAATCATCTTTCCCTAGTACCTGACTCCTCCTGACTCCCTTTGGGGTTTTCTCAGCAAAGATTCCAGAGTGGTGTGCCATTTCCTTCTCCATCTCATTTTACAAATAAGGAAACTTAGGCAAACAGGGTTCGGTGACCTGCCCAGCGTCACCCAGCTAGGAAGCGTCCAAGGCCAAATTTGAACTCAGGTCTTCCTAACTCCTAGCCTGGTGCTCTGTCCTGGCAGGCACCTTTGAGACCTGAGCCAATGCTTTCATTTTATAGATTAGGACTCTAAACCCCAGAGATGCAGGGTCATGATGCTTCCAGGGCTAAGGAAGGATTCAAATCCATTCTCCCTGAGCCCAAGGCTCTACCCACCAGACCACCCGTACTACTCTAGAAGGTGAGCAGCAGGGGAAGTGGCGGGGCATCCCTCTGGAGCTTCCTAATTAACCTGCCGAGGAAGAAGAGGGGGCAGCTGTGCCTGGTCTGGGTCTGGCCATGCTCCTGCCTCAGCCTGGCAGCCTGGATGCTGTCTTTTCTCCCAAGGTTTGTATATAGAGAGTTCCTATCAATCAAGACATTTTCATTCATGTTCAATCCAAATATTTGGCTTTGGGCCCTCGGCTGGCTGTGTTTTGGCAAGGCAGGCTGTGGGGTTGGGGGCCACCAGGGTGGAGGCCGCCCCATGGGGCTCACATTCCAGAGCCCAGGCATCCAGCTTTGACAGCGGGCAGTAGGGAGCTGCCTGCATCCTAGGCAGCCATGTGGGAGCTGCTGGCTGCAGCAGAAAGGGCGGGGGGCTGGCACAGTCTCAGAGCCCACCAGGAGCCCGAGCTGAGGGAGACCAAGGGCTGCCAGCCCCCCAGAGAGAGCCAAACAGGAGCTCTTGCTTGATGGCCCCCCAAAGTGTGCAGAGAGGAGGCCTGTCTGTTGGGCTCACAGTACTCAAGGGGGCCTTTGGATGCTCCCCAACTACCATCTGGGGTTCTCCATTGAGGACACAGTGGGGCTGTGGAACTCAGTGACAGCAGATATGAGTGAGGGGGGCCTTTCTGAGTCCCCTCCCCTTCTCCCATGATCATTCAGTGAGAATGCATTCTAACCAAGCAAAATTTATCAAGCATCTCTGTACAGGACAAGTCAGGGGGAAGAGGTGAAAAGTCACAGGGGTGGCTGGGGAAGAAATGAGCCTTCCCAGAACTGGGGAAGAGGGGAGGCTTCCCAGGGCCGGGGAAGAGGGGAGGCTTCC
>NW_027186904.1:0-14248 GCF_028583685.1 Petaurus breviceps papuanus | reverse complement strand
GGGGAAGAGGGGAGGCTTCCCAGGGCCGGGGAAGAGGGGAGGCTTCCCAGGGCTGGGGAAGAGGTGAGCTTTCCCCATCTGGGCTCTGGGGTCACCCCAAGGCGTTGGGTTTTCTAGTTCTACCTGAAGCAAACCTCCACCCAATGGGTTCCTGATATTATCTTGACACTTTTACCTTCCCGATATCAATGAGCCAATTAACATCAATTAGCTTTTACAAAGGGTATTTCCTATTAACTGACAAATACGAAAAGGGAAATCTGCACCACTGATATCCCTCCCACTCCCGTGTCAAAGGCTGCTGAGAGGTGAAGAAGAGGAGACAGTAAGACATCATTGGATTGGAGGAGTGGGAGCATTGGAAACCTCGGAGGGGGCAGTGTCAGGGGGATGGTGAGGTCAGAAGCCAGACTGCACAGGGTTAAGAGGAGAACGAGCAAAGAGGAAGCGGGGAGCCCAAGGGGAGATATTCTGTTTGGCTAGAAAGGAGATGGGTGGGGGGGTGTCATCCTGAGCCTGGGGGGGCCATAGTGAAGCAAGCTCAAAAGTTGCTCGTGGACCATTCTTTTAGAAAACAGAAGCCACCTGACAAGGAGCCTTCCTCAGGAGGCTGGGGCCAGCACCTCTCATTAGCAGAGGCTGCTATTAACACACCACATAGTGCAGGAGACCAATTTGCCCTAAGCTTAATAGGGCTCCTGGGCAATTAGATGCAATGGGGATGGGAAATTCCATTTCTAGTGGGGGCCCCAGGGAATCCCACACTCCACATTTCTCCCTGAGCACACACCAGCCTGCCTGCCCCCCTGCACACCCTCCTGCCCGTCCCCTCCCTACACCTGAAGGCGAACCACTTCATATCCATGTGGCCTTTCCAAAATCAATGACCAACATTCCAGGAATATTTTGCAATTCACAAAGGGCTTCATACACATTGTCTCGAATTCTGATCCTTCCGATTGGCTGGGGAGGTTAGCATTGCCATTTTATAGATGAGGAAACCTAGTCCTTTTCAGGGATGACTTTCAAGATCCCCTAGTTAGTGATGGTGCAGGAACTTGAACCCAGCTCTCCTGGCTCCAAGTTCTCTGGTTTTCTGAGCCCTCAGAATGTCTCTTTAGTTCTACACAGAACTGGGTAGATTTTTTCAGACTGGTATGGGCAAGGCTGGGGACTGGGGATGGGGTGGGAGGAAGCCCCCAATTTCCAGTTGTTAGGTGTGTGCCTTGCAATGTGCAAAGGGTGGAAGTACTGGAGGGCTGTTTGGGCCTCTGCCATACTGCTTCCCAAAAGCTGACCCGCCCAGGAATCGCCCAGCTGGGCATGAATGTGCCAGTCTGTCACCTTGGTCCCTGCTTGGACCACTGGGGAACCGTGAGCTCAACAATGTGCAATTCTATTTATGGTGATTCTGCTTAGTAGAAATAACCATCCCCAAAGTTTCAGTGATTCACCCAGTCACAGCAACAGTCTACGTCAGCCGTCCCGGCTTGGAGACCAGCTCTCCATGTGCAATGTCCTTGCCGCTTCTCCCTCTAGGAACAGGAGCCATTGCTGTCCATAGCACAGAGGAATGAATGATTCCTGACTTGCTCTTGTTGAGTAGATGCATGAAACCTTAGAGCGGGAAGCATCCTGAGAGACCATCTCATAACACACTTCCTGTACCAACAAGGAAACGGAACCCAGAGAGAAAGGGACGTGCTCATCAATGGCAGAACCAAGGTGGTCCAGTCCTTAATGCAGTACACTGATTTATTATGCATTGAAAACAAAGTCTTCCTTACAAATCCTTCCATAGACTTGGAAAATCAAAGAACGTGAGAGCCAAAAGGGGTTTAGAACAGAGATTAGCAGAGCTGGAAGGAACATGGGGGGGCAGAGCTGGGACAGACCTTGGAGGCGTCCGAGTTTAGTGCCCTCCTTACCCAGACAAGAACCCTGAGCTTTGGAAGAGAGGAAGCGTTTTGCCCAGTCTCACACAACTGATGACGAGGAGGCTAGTCGAACCCAAACCTTTCTTCCAAACCTGAACACTCCCGGGAAGTCTTCTTGGTGTCCCCTGCCCACCCACAGCAGCTACTTGGGGGCTCTGGCCAGGCCACTGGCCTTTCTCCTTCCGTCCTCTCTGGCTTGGTGGCCTGGCCAGCTCCCGTGGGTTCAATTATCATCTTTATTCAGATAAGGCCAGACTTCAACTCCCCTCCCCACTGACCTCTTGTCTTGCATCCACCTGGGTGATGTACGGAAAGTCGAACTCATTACCTTCCCCCTCAAACCCTCCTCTCTTCCTAACTCCTCTATGCCCTTTGTGTGACCACCATTCTCCCAGTGCCCCAGGCCCTCAACCTGGGGTCAGATTTGACTCTTCATGCTCTCTCACCACCATAACCGACCTGGTGCCAAGCCCTGTGGTTCAGAAGGTTTCTCCTTGGTCATTGCTCTGCCCTGAGGCAGAGCCTTATGCCCCACACCTGGATTTTTGCCACAGCCCCTGGGGAGGGGTGAGGGTCTGCCGGCCTCAATTCTCTTCCTGCTCCCCCCCCATCCTCCATCCAGTCACCAAAGTGCTGCTCTGACCCTCCCAACCCCCTCTCCATTAGGTGAACTCCCCTGGCTCCCTCTGGCCTCCAGGGTCAAACATAAAACCTCTGATTGGCTTTAAAAGCCTTTGTAACCTGCCCTCCCCCCAACCTGGCCAGTCTTCCCACACTTTCCCCCTCCCCCATGTACTCTGTGACCCAGGGACTTGGGCCTCCCAGCTGCTCTCGGAATGTGAAAGTCCACTGACCCACTCTGGGGCTTTGAAGTGACCATGCCACCCCCTCCCAACACACAGACACAGACAGACACACCACACACACTGACAAACACACACATACTCACATACACATACTTGCACATATTCATCACACAAACACACACACGCTCACACACCCATTTACACACGCCCCTGAAATGCTCTCCCCGCTTCCTTCCACCTTCTGGCTTCCTCTAAGCCCCAGCCCCAATCTGCCCTCACAGGAGGCCTTTCCCACCCTCCCCTCCAAGGCCCAGCAGAACGAACCTCCCCTCTCTGGCCGCCACCTGTCACTGCTGTCCATAACTTACTTGTGTGTTGTTATTCGTATCTTATCTGCCCTGTTCGACTGTGAGCTCTGAGGAGACAGGGACTGACTCTGCCAGGGCCCTTTCTTGATGCCCTCCCAGGCCCTTCCCTTTAGGTCACTTTGTATTGACTTTGTGTGTCTGTGTATTATATACACAGACATGTATGCAGAAATAGGTATGTGTGTACATGTGTGAGTGTGCACATGTGTTGTCTTTATTGTATATTATATATTGAAAATCAAGTTTATGTATAATGTATACATGTGGGGAGAGACAGAAACAGAGAGAGACAGAAAGAAAGACAGACAGAGGCAGACAAAGGCAGACAGAGAGAGAGAAAGACAGAGAGACACACAGAGAGATGGAGAGACAGAGAGACGACAGAGACAAAGGCAGACAGAGAGAAAGAGAGACAGAGAGAGAAATGGAGAGAGACAGACAGAGAGATAGAGACAGAGAGAGACAGACAAAGGCAGACAGAAAGACAGAGACAGAGACACAGGAAGAGAGAGACAGAGAGATGGAGAGACAGAGAGAGAGAGAAAGATGGAGAGACAGACAGATAGACAGATGGACAGACAGAGATTAGAGGCAGCATGACTGAAAACTTGACCAGGGTTCAAGTCCTCTTGGTGATACATGACTGTGTAAGCCACAGCCTCCCAATGTTTCAGAAAACTCTGCAAGACTCCAGGTTGCAGAAAGAGCACTGACCTGCCCTGGTGGAGGGCGCTCTCCCACGTTGGGACGGCCTAGTTTCTCTCTCTTCTACACTTTCTGCTCCCTCCTGCCCAGACTGCAGAGGGCAGGGACTGCTCCTGTCCCTGTTCTGGTATTTCTGGAGCCGGGGGCAGCACTTGTGAACTTAAGCTCTGTGGGATGGAAGAAGAGGGCACTCCCTCCTGAAGCCAGGGCTCCTGGAGGGGGGCACTGCCGAGAGCTTGTGTGACTCGGCAGAAGTCTTTTGATCTCTGTGCTTCAGTTTCCTCAGAGGCATCAGAGGGTGCTGCCGGTGGCCTCCAAAGCCCCTTTGGTCCCTAAATCCATGTTCTCCGCAGCCAGAGGCCCCTGATGACATCGCCACGCCAGAGCAAATGTGCAGTGTGCCCGCACATGGTCCAAGGTTCCCCTCGGGCTCTGTCCACCCTGCCTCACACTCCTGAGACCAGAGGAGTGAGGAGCCTCAGTCACCTTCAGGAGCCCCTCCAGACTCTCAGATGAGAACTCACAGAGGGGGCGCTTTCCCAGCTCCAGCAGCTGAGAAGGCATGGCTTCTTCCTGGCATGCCTCCTGCCCCCATCCACCGGGCTCTGTGAACCAGCCTGCATTCTTCCGGGAGGGGTGACCCCCATAACCTCCAGGAATGTCGGCCTGCTGGGCCTGGCCCAGTGGAGACGCGCAAAGCAAACAGAATTTTCAGAACAAATTCACCCCATGTAAACAAGCTCTGGATTGTTCTTCTTGGGGGTAGGGGGTGGGAGAGGGAAAAACATTGAGGTTTGTTTGAATGGTGGGGGAGGATGGGGGAAGAGGACTGCAGTCAATGGGAGCTTGGGAGAGGCCGCCCCTCACCAGGATGCTTCGCCATGGCGGCCCAGGAGGGAACCACATCAGAAGTTCAGAGGCCGATGGACTGGGGGAGTGGAAGGGAGCTTAGATGTAGATGTGTCCAGCCCTTCCAGTTTTCAGGAAAGAAATCTATTTGCCCAGGGCAATTGGAGTGATCTCTGGGGCTCTCGGCCCATGAGGTTCGGAGCCCCAGGGAACCCTTCCTCTCCATCCACCTAGCGGGAAACTGAGGCCCTTCCAAGGAAAGGGATTATCCCAGGCAGCCCCTCACTACCTGGGGAGTGAGCAGCTGAGCTGGGATCAGAGCCCAGGCTCTGCCAAGTCAGGTTTTTGTCTGCAAGTCCCTGATGTCTCCTCACTGGACTCTGAGTCCTGCTCAGGGATTCTGTGCTTCTCATTCAGACTTACATGCACAGGTTTTGACTCATTGAACGCCCAGGTGGCTCCAAGCATCCAGACAAGGAGAGGTCAGACCCGGGAGCGTCTTGGGTCAGGGAGCTCTGGGGTGGAGTGAGCGAGCTGGTCTCTCCCACCTGCTTCCATTCTAGCACATGGGCACATTTGTCAGATTCTATGTGACTTTGGGGTGCCAGGGCCCAGAGGTGATGGAATTGGAAGCCATTCGTGATAAATCTCGGGCCAGGCCCAGCTTTGTTTGCTGCCCTGCAGGGTGCCAGGTGAAGGGGCCCCTTCGTGACTGGGGTGGAAGCGCTGAGTGCCGGACAGAGAACTCTAACCCTCTCTGGCTGGCTGGCCTCAGGGGCGTCTCTGCCCTTTCCCATGGCTCAGTTTTGTCCTCTGTAAAATGGAGGTGAGAATGCCCATTTTCGCTAGTTCCCTGCACTGCTGGGAGGAAATCTCTCTGCAAGCCTAAAAACTGTACACCAGTGTGAGCCCCTGCACTGGACACTTGCTATCATGAGACAGGCAGACACCGCTGCCCAAAGTGCTGGAGGACCGGCTGTCACTGGCACCTTCTGGACACTGAGCGATTGAAGGAAAAACTCACCATGGTCCCCTCTCCCTTCTCGTACCTCATCCAAATAGCCTGACTTTCTCTATGGCCAGAATCCTGTCTGGGCTCCTTGGGGAAGGCATTGTAAGCATTTTTCCTTAGAGTTGGGAAATCATATCCTACTATGAGCCAGAAACCGCCTCGAACCCCCAAAGACAGAGGCTCGATTTCAAACTCGAACCCGGGAGGTCAGAGTGTTCCCTCCTGGAAAATCATAAACTCCCAGTCTTGGCCAAAGTAAAGCAGAGACCCCGGTAGGCAGGGAGGGGGCCGCAAGTCAAGCACAGCAGTTTCTAATATTTGTTTTTCCTTCAGACTCCTAATTAATCTTGACTAGCCTAACAAAACAATTAAGGCATATTTATATTTGTTTTTTCAAACTATACATGTGTATGCATGCTCCTTTGTATATGTTCTTGGATATGTACTAATTGTCCAGCTGTGGTGGGATGGCAAAGATTGGAGGCTAAAATCCCAGCTTTGCCATTTACTCACTAAGTGAGCCCTTCTATGAAACTTAGTTTGCTCATCTGGAAAATGGGAATGTAGCTATTTCCATGGCTTACCTGATAAGACCATTGGGAGGGACCCACTCTGTGAACCTCCAAGGGACACAGAAGCATCAGTGGTTATTGAAGTAACTTATTGGATAAGGCTTGGCATAAGAGACATGCGCCCCCACTCTCCCTCCCCCATCTCCCCTTCCAACATCTCTCTAAGCATCCCCGGGCCTTTGACACTGGCTGTGAACCACTTCTGCCTGCTGTGGAGGTCCATTTTTTGTTTGTCTGCAACATTTCCAAGTTGGAGACCCCTATGAGGGTGCAGAACAGAAGCTGGGGTTGAGTTTCCTCCTGTTCAGACCCTGTCTGTGCAAGGGAGGCACAGGCAATCTGGGGACCATGATCAGCCCAGCATGTGGATGGACAGGTGCCTCCATCCAGGTCCTCCTTAGAAGCTGCCTTCAGGGAGTTGTTATCACCTGTCCATGGCCCTGTATCAGGTCCTGGCTCATGGGCTGGAAGTAGGAGGAGAAAAGTACATCAGTCCCTTCCTTTCCTTAGGGAGCTGAGCTCCGTGAGCCTGAAGGTGTGAATTAGGTCCTGGAAGTGCCAGCTGTGTGGTCATGGAGCCAGGGTGAAGGGGCCACGGGATTTCTCTCTCTGTCATTTCTCTGCTCTGGGCTTCACCCTTGGTGGAATGCTGCTGGATATCCAAGGATCATGGATTTAGAGCTAACCAACCTCCTGGTTTTATGACTGAGGGTGCCAAGACCCAGAGCGGCAGAGTGATCTGCCCAGGGTCACACAGCCCTGAGTGTCTGAGGCCAGACCCAACCCCGTGGCACTGTCTTAACTCCCAATCTTGAATCCTGTCTGGGCTCCCAAGCTGCCTTTCCTTCTCTGGGGGAGATGCCCTTCGCTCCTCTGGGGTGATGGCGTGTGCCCAAACCAGGGTCACTGGTGTGGATGCTGGGCCCTAGATCGACAAGCCGCTGCCTGGCTATCTGAGTTCCTCTGAGGGTAGAGGACATTGTAGGCTCATAAATGAAAATCCACTAGGCCACAGAGAGGACACCCCCAAGCCGATGACGTGCCATATCCAGGAGGGGCCTTAGAACGTAGAACACGGAATGTCAGAGCCTCGAGGAACCTTCGAACCTAGAGCATTGCTGTCAGGGCAGGATCCACTCTATAAAAGGGAACCAGTGAACTCCAACTCATATGACAAAGAAAACAGAAAGCCCTGAAACAATCCCCTTCTGATGCACTGGAGTTTGAAAATTTACAGGACAAAGGCTTGGGTGGGAGACCCTGGGGCTGTAAATCAGGCCGAGCTCTGATTGACCCATCCTTTGGGTATCTGAGTGGGCTGGTGCTTCTCCAAGGGTGGTAGGAATGGGAGCCACAGGACTGCCCTGCACTGACTGGGAGAACACAGGCAAGTCACTGCCTTTCCAGGCTTCCAGGAAGCAAAGAGATTGGTGTGGAGTTTGGCTCCCAGGGTCTGGCTGGGCAGATGACCCCACGAGGGCGAGGACTCTTAATGAACTTTGTTTTCTTTTGCCTTTGCGTTTCCAAGCCTGGCCCAGGACCCTGTCTTAGTAGGCACCCAATGAATGGCTTTTGACATTATAAATCAGCACCCTCAATGGCCATGTAAATCTTCCTCTCGGGGGCTCTTCAGGCGCAGGGTAGTGGGGCAAGGTCAGCCTTGTGAGTGGCCATCTGGGTCGTGATCGCCACTCCTACTCCCTTGGCCAAACTGTAGCTTTATGGGGCTCCTGCAAAATGAGGAAGGCAGACCAGGTAATGCCTCCGGCCCCTTCCCCTCTGAGTCTAGGGTCCCAAGAGCCTTCCTGCACCCAGACGGCCGCCATCTTCCCTCCTCCACTTTGGTACACTGAGGGTTTTTGATCAGGACTGTTTCTCTATTTACTAATTTCCTGGGTCAGGTTCTTTGCCAGCTTTGTCCTGGTCTTATCCAAGCACTAAAAGCTGTTGATTTCTCAGGTTTTCTTCAGCTCCCATATAAAAGGCCTAGTAAGCCAGATGGGGCTATGGTGTGAATTACTCTGCTACCTGCACTTTCTGGGGTCTGTTACTGCTTTCAGGGTGCAGACTAACCCATTGGTACAAAACTCACGGCCTCCCTTCCCTCCCCCTGCACAGAGAGCAGCACTTGGTTCAAAGGACGTGCTTTTATAGTTTGACTGATTCATGAGTTACTAAGGCTGAAAACAAAGCCATGCCCCAGTGCTTCACCCCCTAGGGGTAAGCCTGTCCATGATATGGCACAGCTGGGCCTCAGATAACAGGAATGGGATTGGTCATTGGGTCTGTAGACAAAGCCTTCCCAGCTTTGTTGAGCTGGCCAGACCCTGTGCTCCCTTGTCCAAGCTTCAGATTCCAGGGTCAGTCATCTTCACACCATAAGGCCACCAGCTAAAGACAACATCAGTAGAGGAGCAAACAGAATCTTGGGGCAGGATATAAATAGCACTAAGGCCAATCAGATGAGGGAACCAGGACGGGCAAGGGCCTCTAGAGGATGCCCAGTGTGGATGGGCTAAAAGGAAGGGGGTCATCCAACCTGGGGACATGAGAGATGCATTCAAGGATTTCAAGGGCTGTCATATAGGGAGGGATTGCCCCAAGATTATTCTCCTTGGTCTCAAAGAAGAGGCAGCAAAGGGACACATTTCACCGCAGTATATGCCAAGTCCACAATCATTTATTAAGGACATACTATGCAAGGCACTGGGATAAGTTCTAGCGGACTCCTCAAAATCATAAGGGCTCTGCTAGAGTCTCTGGACAGCCCTGAGAGGTGAAGGGCTGCCTTGGATCCCTGATGGGGTACAGGGGTTTTCTGCTGATAGGAGCTGCTTTTAATGAATACTTAAGGGGTCTCCGAGGTGTGGTCCTGTGGGGAAATTAGGCCAGACACCTGGACCACACTCAATGCATGTGGATGTTATAAATCTTAGAGTTCTCTGATTTATGATCTTACTATTTTAGCTTTAGTAGTCATTACAAAAGGCATCAGGGATGAAGATTGTGGAAGATTGTCAACAATATCATCTCATAAACTAATGAGAAAGAGGTGGAAGCTTGATAGGAGTCCATTAAGCCAGATCACCCCAGGGACATTTAAGGATGAAATGAGAAAAGGCCCGACAAGAAATAAAAAGTGGAAAAAATCTGCCCATGTGCATTTCTCCACTAAGGACAGCATGGCCCCCGTGCCTTGACTCGTGATGATCCTTAATGTGATATGAGAAAGAAAACTAAGAAAATGAGCACAAGAAGAGACAATTTGTAGACAGAGAAGGCTCGTGGTAGAGACAACGTGACCGGGAGGGAACAAGGGACTGAATCTCAAGGTATCAGAAAGAGGGGAGGATATTTGGGAGGGAAAGGCAGAAATGCTAAATCAAAGTATTCCCGTTGGAACCAGCCATAAAATAATAGCAAATAATATTATAAACATACAATAAAAATAAATAAAATATCACAAAATAATATTGCCATTGGGGGGAAAAATGATCACAAAATTACTGACTACATAGTCAAGAGATTCACAGAAGGAGCAGGGGTGGATGAGCTGGGTCCTGTCCTGTGGGGGAGAGTCTATCCATTGACAAGCTCAGAGCTCCAGTGAGATATATCAAAGCAAATTCAAGATGGATATTTGGAATCCACACATGGTAAAGGTCTCACGTGCAGAGCAGGGGAGAATCCGGTCATGGCAGAGCAGAGGGGCATGGATGGCTAGGAAAGGGGTGTTTGTGGGTCGGAGGGCTCCATCCCCCCCACCTGCCATATCTGCCAGGCCCTACATGCAGGGGGCAAGCGACAGGCATCATTCCAAGGGGGAGAAGGGTGTGAGCTGTGGGGAGGAAGCCTCATTGTTTGTGATGAAGCCAAGCCGGCCGATAAGGGCCTCTGCTGTCCAGCTTCATTCATTCTCCCCATGGTTCCTCTTTGATCCCCCAAAGAGATGTAGACATATACAAATATACATCATCTTCCCAGCCCCAGCGTCCTCAGGACCAGGCCTGGCCGTGGAAAGGTTCTGCCTGCCAAGCACCTAGTTTCCCTTTGAAGATATTCATGCAAGAAAGAGGAGTGTAATGACACATCTTTCCAAGCTCTGATTTACAGACACGGCTTGGTAAATCAAATGGCCTCATCAGAGTTCATCATCCAATAATATTTTTCCAGCACCCTTTGGTTCCTGGCCCAGGGCCAGGCACGACAGAGTCCAGAAGAGAATCATTCCCTGCCTCTTAGCATGCTCTAGCCAATGAATATGGAGACGCGGAGACCGGCAGGACCAGGGCGAGGTCACTCAGGTCAAGCTCCTCTCCTTTTGGACAGAAACAGTCAAGCACCTCCTCTCTGCCAGACTATGATAAGCACTGGGCATACACAGCAAGGTTAGACAGTCCTGCTCTCCAGGAAATGTGTGCCCAGAGGAGAGAAAGCGTCTGCCCATGCAGGCACACGAGGGACAGTGAGGACATGCCAGCTGGGGCATCCTGACTCACCAATGTCCTTTCTAGGACAGCATGGAACTGATGACAGCATACAGTCTGGGAGATGGGAGTGGCATATGGCAGGGGGCAGTGATGAGATCCAGCCTGACTGAGACAGCGGTCCCTCGCATGTGTGACGTGGGCACTTCCTGGATGGGTGGTTAGGGGGCCAGGGGAGACTTAACAGTAAGAGGCTCCCCCAAAGTCCCACATCTCACCTCAGGCTGATCGGTGGCTCACTTTCTAGACAAGGGGCATCCAGACTTTCCCTGATGACCTCTCGCAAGCAGGTAGCCACCAGAGTGGTAGGCTCTCACCGTTGGAAGTTCTCTTAGGGTTGATCCCAGAATCCCAGAATGGGAGAGCTGAAGGGAACTAGAAAGGTGACAAAGGTCAGTCCATGCAGTGCTCCCCCAATCTCTGCTTGAGGTCCTCTACCAAGGGGAGCCCCCTGCTCCAGAGGCAGTCCATTTCACCCTGGGACAGGTAGATCTTCTCATGCTCCAGTCTTAGTCTTAGCTGGCCTCTCTTCCAGCCTTGGTGGTACAGTGGATCCAGGACTGGGTTAGGAGTCTGGAAGTTCAGAGTTCAAATCTTGCCTTAAGATAGTCTCAGATTCATCATCTATAAAATGGGTGGTGGGGGGCAGCCCCTGTCTCACAGTCTTGTTGTGAAAATCAACTGAGATGATGTATGGACAAGGCTTTGCAAATGGAAACTCATGCAATGCTGGTATGCACATGATCATGAATGCCTGGAGCTGTCCAGCCTTGCCCCTCCTCTCCCCCAAGCCAAACTCCTCTTCTCTAGGCTCACTGTGCCCTTATTCAATTGATCCCCTTGCCTTGGACTCCAAACCCTTCCCCTTCCTAGCTTCCCTTCTCAGGGCAGCCTCTGGTGCATCAATGTCCTTTTTTAAACTGTGGCTCCTGGCCTAGACATAGCGCTTCAGGCAAGGTCTGACCAGGCAGAGTAGAGGAGGAGCCTGCCCTTGGTCCTGGGAACTTTGCCTCTCTGAACAACAGAGAAAGATCCCAAAAGACATTTCAGAGCTGAGACTGAGTAAAAAGAGAGCAAACTGAGGTCCCAAGAGGCCTCTGGCCATGTCCTTGTGTCTGCCTTGGCTAGAACGAGAGCTCCCTTGGCCCAGGCCCAGTCACCCAGGCAGTTCCACCAGTATTCCCAAAGTGTCTGCAGGCTTCCCTCTTCTGATGGAGGAATGGCAGTGGAAGGAGAGGGGACACGGCTGCCTTTCCTTCTTGGGTTGGGCTGGGGAATTTTAACTCCGATTGTGAGCGTGCAGCAGAGCAGGGGCCAGTGGTCACCTAAGCGCACAGCTGGGTGGGCTGAGCCTGGCACTCACCTGGAGAGAAAGCCTTGCTTCCTATTGCCTGGAGCAGAGAAGCTGTGCCCCCAGCAGGTAAGCTTTAGACAGTCATCACCTTTTGACTCCAGACTATTACAAAGGCTTCTTTGGTAATCTTCCTGTCTCAAGCCCCTCTCCACTCCTACACATTTTCCACTCACCTCCCAACATCATCATCCAAAAGTCTATCTGTTCCCTTTCTCCCCATAATGTTCATGGGCTCCCAATCACCGCCTTGTACTTGGCAGACGCCATTTTGTTTACCTAGTAGACTGATCTCTTTGAGAAGAGGAAGGGACTGTTTTATTATTGTCTTTGTATACTCAGAGACCAGTCAGTGCCTGACCCAGGAGAATATGAACACAACCATGACATAGGGGTGGGAGCCCCATCCTCATGGGTTACCCAGCAAGGAAGACTGAAAAAGTGAGCCAAGGGAGAGCAGCATCCCAGAAGCCCCAGCACAGACTGGCAAACAGAAGGAACTTGGTAAATGCTTGTTGTGCGTAGAATTGTAAACACTAGGACCCTTGGAACATGTTGCTGTTGTTCTTTCTTCACGTGGCTCTGCAACGGCTCTCTTTTCTCTTCCTTCCCCTGGGAGAGGACGATTCACTGGCACTGAAGGACAGCTGACTTTGGGAGGGGCCTCTGCTGGGCTCCCAAGAACAGCTCCATCATTGCTGATTGAAACAGCCTTCCTTCTGTTTCCTGAGGTCAAGAACACTGGAGTCCCAGGGTGGGCGGCTGCCATGAACAGGCTCTGGAGAATGCAGGAACATTAGCTCCAACCTTTTAAGTGACTGTCTTCTCCTTTATCATCATCATCTCCCCAATTTTACAAGTTCCATGTTTTTTTTAGGTAAGAAAACACTGGTGAGTTCATGTTTTATTGTTTCTTGCCGTTCCATAAATTGCGTGCGGCCAAAACAAATGTAGGTCCTACTGTGTGACCCAGAGACCCTGAGTGTTGACTTTCCACAAGTTATAAACAATGGGAAGATATGTTAGCCTGGGTCACAATTTTCCACTGCCAAGGAGAGTGGGAGCTCACTTTTAATAACAAAACCATATCTATCACTGAAGTTTCCTCCTCCACACAGGCTAGATTATGTTACCATGCCCAGCGAGGGACATCCTTTCTGGAGACCAGAAATTCTATAGTGCCTCTTCTACAGCCAGTGAAAAACATGCAAGCTGCCCCTCACACCACCTATCTGGGCTGGGAAAGGTGGGACGGTGAAGGGGCCCTGTGATCTCAGAGACTGGAGAAGCTGGAGACCATTGGAGCGGAGAGTAGTGGGGATGGGACTGAATTCCTTCCCATAAGCTCAGTGCCCTGGGCTGTGCTGTGTGTGTGTGTGTGTGTGTGTGTGTGTGTGTGTGAGTATGTGTATGTGTCTGTGCATGTGTGTGTGTGAGTGTATGTGTGTGTACATGTTATAACACTGAAAACCTCAGGACAGACTCTGATTGGAGTCCCGATACTACTTGGCCATAAAATCATAGATTCTCCAAGATGGGAAGGGCCTGAGAAGGCATCTTATCTACCCCAGACACGAATAAGACTCCTCCTCCCCACATGCTCCCCCTCCCCCACTAGTGAGAACCCAGCCCAGGACTGGAGTCAGGAAGACTCATCTTCCTGAGTTCAAATCCAGTCTCAGACACTTACTAGCTGTATGACCCTGGGCCAGTCACGTCACCCTGTTTGCCTCAAGTTTCCTCATCTGTAAAATGAGCTGAAGGAAATGGCAAAGCACTCCAGTATCTCTTCCAAGAAAACCCCAAAAGGGTCATGAAGGGTCAGACAGGACTGAACAACAGCAAATATTCTAGGTACAGATAATAAGCCTTCTTTTGGAGATGCTGAGCTTGGAAAAACTGTAGGTATACTGTTGGAAATGTATGATAGGCAAGTTGGTGACATGGACAGGACTAAAGTTTGGGGCTAGATGTGTACATCTGGCGGCCAGCTTCGTGGAGATGATAGTTAAATCCATGGAAATTGAGAGAGAGACTGAGAGACAGAAAAAAAGAGAAAGAAAAAGAGACATAGAGAAAGAGACAGAGAAATCAATCAATAAACATTTATTAAGTACCTACTATGTGTCAATCACTGTGCTAAGCCTTGGGGATAAAAAAC
>NW_027186903.1:20341-32253 GCF_028583685.1 Petaurus breviceps papuanus | reverse complement strand
GTCTGAAAGGACGAGGCCTGGCCCCTGCGCTCTGAGAGCTTGGGGTCTTACAGACAGGGGGTGGGGGGCGGGGGATCAGAGCACTGATCTGCCCCAGGGTCCCAGAGCCCGGGTGCGGGGGGCGAACCCAGAATAGGGTCCTCCCTCCGGCTCCGCGGGCCCTGGCTCTCTTCGAGGAGGAGGAAGGGGCAACGCAGCAAGGGGCGGGGTCCCAGCTTCTAGACCAAGCGCCTGCCCTACTCTCAGGTCCACTCAGCCAGTCTATTAGGCCCCTACTGAATGCCACCGAGGTGGGAGGTGTGAAGCCGTGTAACTTTGCACTCCGGTCACCTCAGGCGTCAGCTCAAATGCTCCCCTCTCTCAGGAAGCCTGCCCTGATTCTTCCAGTTGCAAGTGTGTTGCCCTCCCCAAACATTTTTCTATCCACTCGTATCCATTAACAACTCCAGGCTTGGTGATGGATTTTGTACACAGCCTGTATTGATTTACCTTTAAACCCGAGTCACCCTGGCTCTCTCCGATTGGCCCAGAATAGCTCCCAGGCCAAGCCCCACCTGGTCATGGTTTGGACTCTGTTTGGCCCCGAGTGAATGTAAGTAGCCTCTGGGTCATTCTTTTGAGAAGGCAAACCATGGCCATTTTTTTTTTCTTTGCTTCATTTCTCACCCAGCCTTAATTCCTGAAAGTGAGCGGCCTCTGTCAAACTGAGACCTGGGAAAGACCTTAACTTAAGGCTGAGATCTCCCACTGCACCCTGGGCCATCTCCAATTGTCCTGATCCAAATCTGGCCACTGGACCCAAGTAGCTTCGGAGGAGAAAGTGAGGCTGGTGACCTTGCACAGCCCTGCCTCGCTGAAGTCCAATTCACTTGCACATGGAGGCATCCCCTTCCTGATGTCAAGGTGCTCTTTGAGAAAGAAAGACACAACAGCAAGTGTATGGCAGGCCTGGGCTTGGTCCTGCCCTCCGGGAACATGCAGTGCATCTTGCTGGGCTACTGCTACTCAGAGGAAGAGCTACCCTGAATCTTCCAGGGATCAGGGAGAAGGGTGCCAAGGGAGAGGCAACTCGTGCCCCCTAGAGCTTACATTTAGCCCCAAGAGGAGACTTGGGAACAAGAAGACAGAGCCAAGGATACCACTGTGCTCGGAGTACACAGGATTGCTTGGAAAGCCAGGAAGGTTTTCATTCCATTCATTTTACAGTTATTTTTTCTGTGTAAGTGGGTAGGTCCCTTAATGGAGCAGCCCAGATCAGACCAATGCAAGCCCTTTTAGGCTGCTTCCATTCGAATTTCTTGAGTTGTTCTCCATCAGCTCGGGCAACCTCGAGACCTGCCCACTCGAGCTCCCCTCAGATAGGGCGGCAAGCATGCTCACAAGCCTCTCCCCCCTCCCGGACCGGAAGCCTGGCCCTGCTAGATCGAAGCTCTGACCTCTGACCCATGTTCTGCTGTCACTCAAACACAGCACTTTTAATTATGTGGAAAGGAAATTCCCGCCACTATGACAAGTTTTTTGTTGTTCACTCATATTGATAACAGAAGGCTTATGGCCTCAGGCCAACGCCTTTTCCAGTGGGAAGTTCTAGGGGTTCCCAGAGCATATAGCCCATCAACCCCCAGACCACACTGTCCATGAGCTTGTCTTGGCAAAGATACTGGAGTAAAGCAGAGAGAGGTAAGGGACTTGCCCAGGGACACACAGCTAGTAAATGTCTTGAGGCTGGATTTGAATTTAGGTCTTGCTTACTGGAGGTCCAGGGCTCTACCCACTGAGCCACCGAGCTGCCTCCAATGAGGAGGCCTAGTTCAGTTGATGACAGTGAAGAGGATGCTGAGGGTCAGGAGTGGGGTCCAGAAGAACCCAAGAGGCAGATTTTCTCCTAGTCTGATAGAGAGCTCTACTGACGCAGAAGCATGGGGTTGGCCCTGAAGAGGGGCCAGCAATTTACAGGAGGGCAGGGGCTTGTTTTCATGCACAGTTTTGGGCAATTAGTCAAGAGTTCCTAAGTGAGTAGTTAATTGAAGGGAAAAGGTGTCTGGAAGGGGCAGCAGACATTCTGGGTACTCAAGAGTGGGACATGAAACAAGACACTTACCTTCCTGAGTTTGGTCCAGAGGGGAGCATGTGATGAGGGACGGAATCCCAATAGGTTCAGCAGGAACCCTGATCTTATCCAAGACCAGGAAACCTGCAAGGGCATCTGGAAAGAATTCATCTCAGCCTTACTTGGAGTTAGAGTTGAGAAAGTTTATTTTTACGCCTTTACAGTGGGCAAGAGTCCTTAGGGGACTTGCGAGTGAGAGGGGTACAGGCTTTTACTTTTAAAGGGTAGGGCTGCCATTGTCAGGGCTGACCAGACTGAAGGGACTTCAGTGCATAGATAAAGGTTAGAGCTGACCTAGAGGAACTTGTGACTTTAGTACATAGATAGTTTAGATGAAATTTGGGCCAGGCTGGAGGAGACATGAAGAGATTAAGTAAGAACAAAGGAGTCACAAGGTGTTGCCCAGGCATAGTGAGGATAGGGGGAAGGGGCAGAGCCCAAGGCTGGGGAAGGGATTTTACAGATAACAATTTTACAATACAAATTGCAGTTACAATTGTACAAACTGGTTTTGCAAATTGGTTTTACAAATTGATTTAGACCCCAGGTACCCCATCACATGGACTGGGGAAGCAAGGCTTTTGTTATCAGACAGAGCTTCCTGTTACTGGGCAGATTTAGACAAGGCCCTCATAGTTGCTAGGAAAAGTTGGCTTCAAAGGTTCCTATTGTGACTGGACAAAAAGTCAGCTTCATTAAAACACTTGACTTCCAGTTGTGCATTTGGGCCACCCTCACACAAACACATGAGCCAACTGAAAGGCCAGTGTTATCCCCAATTTACCTATGAGAAGACTGAGGCTGGAAAAGGTCTAGGGACTTGCTTCAGGGCTACTTGGCTAGTAAATGGCAAAGACAGTTTGAATTCTGGAAGCTGGGGTTAGTGTTTCCTTCATGTGCCCCCTAAGCTGCCCATTGCCCAAAGAGGAAAAATTGCGCAAGGGTGTGTGTGGGGGAGGGGGCTCTGACACTGAGCCCCTGAATGCAGATCCATTTCCCACCCCCTTGTGCCCATCTGCCTTCCCGTTTGGTGTTTGGAAGATCTCCTCCTGGCCCCCTGGGGACAGTAGTGGGGCCTGAAGCTGGCAAGGTGAAATCTCGGTGATATTGGGAAGCCTAGAATTGGCTCCTGGGAGGGGTGGCTGGATTTTGTATCCACAGAAATCATCCAAACATATTTTGAGAAACCTAAGAGAGTCATCCTCCTCATGGGTAAATGTAAGAGACAACCTGACAGTAGGGGGGGGCAGTACAGGCCAGGTCACAGCAGCCTCTCTTCTGTTCCCAGAAGGCCTTTCTCCTGGGCACCAAATGCGGCCAGGCCAGGTATGTCTCACTTCGGGTGAGCCCCATTAACCCTGACCGGCCTCAGCTAAGGGCTTTCTTCTTGTGGTCATTCTGGGGTGAATGTTCAACTCAGGCTTGTGTCAGCTCTTAGCAATTGAGTCAATTCTTTTCTCATGCTGTGGAGATCCTCACATCTGAGGCAGATGTCCTGGGATGGGACTAACCCATGCTCATGGCTTGGCATTTCTTTACTAGATAAAGTATAAAGAGCTTGAGGATGAAAGGGGAAGGAATGGAAATGTGGATGTGAGAGATGGAAAAAGGGGTGGAGACCTGCACAGGGGGAGGGCATCAGGAACCCTGAAATGCCTGGCCAATAGGATACCAAGGAGGGAAATACGAATCAGGCTAAGTCATAAAAGTCTTTCTAATTGGCATGAGCTGTGTGCCCATGCCTGCTACGTTACCCCTTTCCACAAGGGGATGGAGGCCAGATTACTCGTCTGAAAATGACATAAAATAAAAATCTTTCTTTAATTCACTGAGGCCACAGTTTTTTTGGTAAGAGTGATGGGGCATAGGCTCTGGGAATCCCCTTGAATCTTCCCACCAGATCTGGCCATAAACCTCCCATTAATCACTTTCCCCAATCTCTGTAGCCCCACCAAGCCCAGCCCTCAGTTGTCTGTTATCTCCAGGTTGCCCTCAACTGCTTCCCACCCTTAATCCCATTCTCTTGGTTCCTGGAATCTGACCTCTAGTCACCCCAGTCCCATTAGGATCCTCCTTAGACTCCTCCTCAAGACCCTTCCTAGACTCCTCTTTCCAGACTACTGGACCACCCCTAGTTCCCTCCCACAATCTTTCTTAATATAAGACCCATCAAGTTTCCATGAAGGGACTCACAATCCATTTAAGAGTCTAGCCTATGGTGAACTTCCTTAAGAGTCTACCCAATATGGCGAATCTTTAATAAACTTTGTTTTTCTTTGGCTGGGAGAAGTTGAATTCATTCAGGCAGGACTCTGTGTGTTCATATTTTGGGGTTCTGAGCACCCCAAAACCTAACCCTTGACAAGGTGATTATTTCTCACAGCTCTTCATCCCTGGGCCCCTGAGAATCCTGAGTCTTCGAGAATCTGGGTCTAACTGCAGAATCAATCTGCCAATCCTTATTAAGTGCTGCTGTCTACCCTTGGTCACTCCCCTCCCCCCCATCACCTGGTGGTCTGGTGCCTGTGGAGGGATCCAAGGACAAGCTGTCAGGATCTGAGGGAACTTCTTCCTTGGGGGAGTGGGGAGGACAGAAGGTGGTACAAATGAGGAAATATAATAATAATAAATACCCCCAGGGACTGACAGTCCAGGCTGAACATGGAGGTGCACTTTGAATATCAGACCAGGGATTCCAGACAGCTGGGGCTGGAAGGTAGGGCAGGGAAGAGTGTGATGGAGAGTGGAAGGGAGACAGGGAGCAGGAGATGGGCATCTGCTTTACAGTGTTGTTGTGAGGACCAAAGCATTTAGCACAGTGCTTGGCCTGTATCAGGTGCTATATAAATGCTTACTCAGTATTAAAATTGAGCTTCCTAAAATGTAGTCCCAACTGCCTCCTCACAAACCCCAATAAAATGTAGTTTGTCCCAGTTACCATCACTTCCTATTAATAGAAGTTGAGGGAGGTCACCTAGAAGGTACCTTCCAACAATGGAGCCTATGGAAACCTGTGACAGGGACAACTGTGGAAAGCCATGGCCAGATGACCAGAATGACTCAAGACAAGTCACTGCTCATCTTGAGTGAATGAAGATCCAGGCTCTTGGTGGATCCAAGCCTCAATGCACCTTTCATTTCAGGGGTGGCACTGTGAGTGAACTTGGCATTGCTCAGGCCCAGATAACTGATTTCAGTGGACCTCAAATCCCATGACAGTGGTGCTGACTCGATTCCAGTGCCACCCTTGCCGATGTATTTCCTCAAGTCACAGGATTTTAACTAGAGGAATGGCTTCAAGGTCCTTAGTTCGAAGCCTTCATTTAATAGCTGAAGACATGGAGGCCTGGAAAGGGACCCTCATAGGCCTGAAATCACCTGGGTAGGACCAGAATTTGAACCCTTATCTTCTGCCCCCAGGGTCAGCATCCCCTCTACTATACCCCTTTGAAAGCTTTCTTTTAATGAGGAAAAGTCCCTTTTCAAGGCAAAGATTATATATATATTTAAATCAGGGATAAAGCTGAACACTTGGATCTTAAAATGCAGTATTTCCTCATTTCTTTACCTCATTTTGACAGAAGTTTTATCAAGTTCTTCTCCTTTCAAGACTCTCTTTGGTCAGAGAAGAAAAGAAGACACTTTATTAAGTTCAGGTGAGACAAAGTCCTATTCATGGCCTCAGTTTCCCCACCCTCCTTCCCAGACATCCTTTCAAAGCAGGAATGTACCCAAAGTTCCAGGAATGGGAAGGCCATATCCTGCATGTGGATCTCTGTTTTTCTGTTTCCAGGGAAATATTAACTTTTCTCTGAACTAAGGAGGCAGTCCCCTTACTGACTAAGCTCAATCTAATTTTAGGAGCCAGAGTTGTGAGGAAACACTCAGAATTGTTTCTCATCTTGTACCTACTCTGTGCCAAGGCCAGTCAAATCAGCACTGCCCTGCCCCACCCTCCTCCAGGCCTAGGGGATGAGGGCATTTCTTTTCACAAGACCTTGGGCAGGGGCCAAGAATTTCAAAACTGCAAGTCCACCAAGAAGAAAGTTGATGCAGCTGCCAGTTTCCAAACCTGCTTCAAGCTTATGGGCTCCAGCCAGAGCTGACCTGGGTGGCCTGGGATAGGGGGGGCTGGGCAGGGCCTTGGCCTCTTGTGAAATCTCTAGCAGGGCAACTACCTGTTTGCTTCGAAATGAAGGGACTTTGAGTAATCAGGAGCAGAATCCAAAAAGACTCTCACTCAGCCACATACTTGAACATCTTTCTGGTCAGGTATAGCATGGCTCACCAGTGCCAGCCTCTCCCAAGGCTGGTCATAAAGAGAAGAAAGGTCCCTGGTGAGCTGCTGACATGGTGTGGGATTCCTGGCCTTGTGGCCTGCCCTGGGGGAGACCTAAGGGTGGCTGAGACCAGGGAGTTGGGTCAGGGGAGGGGAGAGAATGGTTTGACAAGTTGGGCCAGACTAACCTCATTTCCTTTTCTGACTAAATGAGAAGATAAAGGGAATGTCCTGGTTATGTAGTTTGCTTGGGTTTTAGCATCTCTCAGACTGTTCTTATGGAGAAGATGGAGAGAAGGAGAGAGAGGGATTAGAAAACAGGACAATCTAATGGATTTGGAGACTGAAAAGATGCGTGGCTAATCACTCAGAGGTCTCCAATGGAGTGTCCCAGGGATCTGTCCTTGGTCCTGTTCTGTGCAACACTGTTTTTCAGTGCCTTGCATAAAGGCCTTGAAGGCAGCTGGTCAGATGTGCACATGACATAGAGCTGGGATAGGGAATCAAAACACTGGGTGGCAGAGTAGAATCTTTAAAAAAATATGTATTTCTCAGGGGCGGCCAGGTGGCTCAGTGAGTAAGAGCACCGGCCCCAGAGTCGGGATGACCTGGGATCGAATCCAGGCTCTGATACTTAGCACCACACCTAGAAATAACTGGCTGTGTAACCTTGAGCAAGTTACTTAACCCCAATTGCTTAAAAAAAAATAGATTGTCCCCTGCACAGATGGAAGGCTTCTCTTGTAACAAATAAATACAATGAAGAAAACATTGACATAAAAAAAATGCTAGAGGTACCTGAAGGAGAAATGGATCTTTCCTTAATGTGATCAATAGTATCAATAAAAACCCAAGAACTATCACCATCTACAATAAAGGATCACTGGAGGCTTTTCCAGTAAGATCGGGAGCAAAGCAAGGGAAGCTCTTCTTAGCCAGAGCTGGAAGGTAGGCTACGTGGTAACTAGCTCAGTACCCTCAGTTTACAGAGAAGAAAACTGAGGCCCAGAATAGTTCCACAATTTTTCCACAGTCACACAAGCAGGGCTGTCAGAGCCAGGACATGCTGCCTCCCCAGGGGTAGGTGTTTGAAACCCCTGTCCCTGACTAAACTGGCCCCTGCAACAACAGCACTGTCCTTCACCAGTGGACAGTATTCACTCTCTTTCTGCAGGACAGTCTCAGGGATTCTTAGCCAACAGCAAGGTTCCAGGACTTCTTCAACAAAAGGACTGTCTTTCACCAGTGGACAAATCTGGCAAAACAACATCAAAACAGACAGACACAGTACCAGCAAAACAGCCATGTCTCCTCAGTCCTTGACAGCTCAGGGGGCAGGTCTCAAAAGTCCAGGGCAGTTCAAAGTGGCCCCCAGCAATTCTCTCAGTCTCTCTCTGCCTCCACGAGGTGCTGCTTCTAAAAAGTTCTTCTGCCTCTCTCTTGTCTCTCCAAATCTACATCACCAGCTCCTCCCAGTTCAGGACTTTCTTTTCACATCAACAAGTCCATCCCACAGGTGGGATTAACAAGCTCTGGGTTTTAACACAATCAATTTGTAAACCAAGCCAATACAGGGGAATCTTCATATTCCATTACTATCACAGGGACCTGTAAGTTTTCATTTCTTCCAAGGTGGTATGATCTAAGGAGAGGTGCTTACTACTATCCTGGCCTTTGCTCTGGTCTGTGTGTGCCCTGGAACAGTGAAGAGGGTCCCCACTGCACTGTAGCAACAAGCTCTGCTATAAAGTACTCCTCCTCACCCTTGGACTGCCACCAGGACTGTGACCCAGATTCAAGTATAGGCAAAGCAACAGAGTCCTGCCTCAGTGCCAGCAAAAAGACCCCTTCTTCTCCTTCTGACCACTTGTTTGACCCCTTTACCATTTGTGGGCTGAGAGCTCCAGAAGCATCCTCTGCCCTTGCCACTGCTGATTCAGTCACTCTCAAGGCCCACTCCTGGTTTGGTGTGGTCAAGGCTGTGCTGGCATGGTTTGTGCTGGACTGTGCTCCACTCTCACCCAGTTGTGCCAGACCTTTCCTGCTGCCCTTTTAAGTTGTCTTTGGCATATTTGGGCTGAGAGGTCTGGAAACCACCACAATTGCCAGTAATTCAGCTGTCCTGAGACCTGCTCTGGGTTTGCTGGGGCCTGGTCTGTGCTGGTGTGGCCTGCCCTCCTCTCCCACCCTGGTGCAGTAGATCTTTCCTGAGACCTTTCAAGTTGTCTTGGGGTGGAAGTTTGCTTCACTCCATCTTTTTGTGGATTCTAATTCTTTAGAATTTGTTTAGAGTCATTTTTGAAGATATTTTGAGGGGTTTGGGGGTGACCTTAGGCAAGTCCCTGCCTTTACTCCATCTTCTTGGCTCTGCATCTGGAACCTTACTCTTATCAGACCTGGGTTAAAGAGGGAACAACATTTACATCTAAAAGGGCATAAAAATCTTACAAATTTATAAAGAAATGAGGATTAGAGAAACAGATAAGGGAGGGACTTGTAGAAGAGTGAGTAAATTAAGATTTAGGAAGATGGGAGAGAGGATAAGGGAGGAACTCTTGCAGGGGTGGGTAGAACAAGGAATAGGAGGGTTAGAGGAGAGAATAAGGTAACAGTAACAGAGAAAAAAGAGAGGCTGAGAAGGACAATAGTGAGTAAAAATAAGATGGAGGGAAATTCACAAATAATAATTATAACTTTGAATGTGAATGGGATGAACTCACCCATAAAATGGAAACAGAAGAATGGATTAAAAATAAGAATCTAACAATATATTTGTTTTTCACAAGAAACACATTTAAGAATGAGAGATACACACTGAGTTAAAATGAAGGGTTGCAGTAGAATTTATTATGCTTTACCTGATGCAAAAAAAGGGCAGGGATAACCATCATGGTCTCAGACAAAGTTATGGCTAAAATAAATTTATTAAAAGAGATGAACAGGGTAATTACATTTTGATAAAAGGTACCATAGACAATGAAGCATTATCAATACTGAATTTATATGCACCAAATACTGTAGCATCTAAATTTTCAAAAGAAAAGCTAAGTGAACTACAGGCAGTGATAGAGAGTAGTAGTAGCATAATAGGGGGAGACTTTCATCTTCCCCCTCAAAACCAGGTAAATCTAACAAACAAAAAAAAAATCAATACATTTAACCAAGTAGCAGGATATAAAGTATAAGACATAAATCCATACAAATCATCAGCATTCATATATACATGAATATATAACAAACAAAACCCTGCAAGAAGAGATAAGAAGAGATATTCTGTTTAAAACAACTCTAGACAGTATAAAATATCTGGGAGTATCCCTACCAAAATTAACCCAGGAACTGGATAAATAAAATTATTTTAAAAAACTTTTTATACAAATAAAATCAAATGTAAATAATTGGAGAAGTATTAATTGTTCATAGGTAGGCAGGGTCAATACAATAAAAATAACAACTTTACCTAAACTAATTTAGATATCCCAATGCCATCCCAGTTAAATCACCAAAAATATTTTACTGAATTAGCAAGTATAGTAACAAAATTCACTTTCAAAAAGACGAGAATATCGAGGGAACTAATGAAAAAAAAATGTAAAGGAAGGAGGCTTAGCAGTACCAGAGATTAAACTGTGAAATAGCAGTTCTCGAAATGATCTGATTCTGACTAAAAAATAGAAAGGCAGATCCATGGAGCAGAATAGACATCTGATTTGCAGGAACAAATAAATATAGTAACTGTATTTGACAAGTGTGAAGACTTCAATTTTGGGGATAAGAATTCATTATTTGGTAGGAAAAAAATTGTTGGGAAAACTGGAAGCAGTATGGCAGAAAGCGAGCATAGACCAATATCTCACACCATTTACCAAGATAAGGTCGAAATGGATACATGACCTAGATATTAAGAGATATTACAAGAAAACTTGAAGAACGCAGGACATATTGCTTATCAGATTTATTAATAGGTGAACAATTTATGAATAAGCAAGAGAAACAGAATAGAGTGAGGTGTAAACAGATGGTTTTTATTATGTTAAATCAAAAAGGTTTTGTACAAATAAAACAAAAGTAGCCAAGAACAGAAGAAAAACAGAAAATTGGGGGCAAAATTTGATAGACAGTTTCTCAGATAAAGGTCTTATATCTCAAATACATAAAGATCTTTGTACATTCTGTGAGAATACAAGACAATACCAAAGTGATAAGTGGTCAAAGGATATGAACAGGTAGTTTTCCAATGAAGAAATCCAAACAATTTATAGTCACAAAAATGCTCTAAGTCATTATTGATTAGAGAAATGCAAATCAAAACAATTTTGCAACATAATTTTACTTCTATAAGATTGGCTCAAAGATTGAAGGGGAAAGTGACAAATGTTGGAGGGGATGTGGAAAAATTTGAGCACTAACTCACTGTTGGTGGATCTGTGAGCAGAGTAATTAAACTGCTTGTACCCTAGTAATAGCATTACTAGATCTATTTCCAAAGATGGTTAGGGGAAAAGGAAAAGAATCTCTATGTTCTCAAATGTTTCTAGCAGCTCATTGGGGTGGCAAAGAACTGGAAATTGAGGGAATGGCTGAACAAGTTGTGGTATATGATTGTGATGGAATGCTAGAATGCTGCAAGAAATGATGAGCTCAACGATCTTAGAAAAAGACAGATAGACTTGAATGAAATAATGAAGAACAAAATGAGCAGAACAAAGAGAACACTGTATAGAGTAACAGCAGTTTGTTTTAGGAACAACTTTGAGTGACAAAGTCATTTTGACTATTATAAATACCCAGATTAACTACAAAGGATGTAAGAAGAAAGACGCCATCTGCATCAGAGAATTGATGAATAGAAATATGCATATAGAATGGTTTTACATCTATAGGTATATATGCACATCAGTTATGCCTAATGGTAGACATCTCTAGGGTGGGGTGGAAGGAGGGAAGAAAAAAGCGGAAAAAAGAAATTTACATGATAACTTCATTATCTATTTAAAAGGAATAGCAAGTTGTACATAATAGATTTGTAGTTTCATTGCAATCATCTTTTAAAAATTCTACTTTGTTATAGAAATGCTTGCTTTATTTCATAAATTAAAAACAAAATAAATAAAATTTTAAAATAAAACAAGTTCAAGCTTAGTGTGAACCTGATATGGAGGTAGGATGCCAGGGTATGACTCCAGAGTCTAGGTGAGTTATCCTCATCTGTTCTCCATCCCCTCTACCCCAACCCCATCAGCCACACAGACACACAGAGGGGAATCCATGAATGAAAGTCTTGCCTCCCCTGAACCAAATCTAGACTTTGTCCTCAGTGACAGGGGATCTACAGGATAGGATCTATGGGAGACCCCTGGCCTTGAAACTGCTCTCAGAGCTTTCCCTGAGAGGGGGTTTTGCTAGAGGAAAGGAGAGAAGGTACCACATCATAGACTAGGAAAGTAGCCTAGACCAAAGGAAGGGGGGAAGGAAGGAAGGAAGGAAGGAAGGAAGGAAGGAAGGAAGGAAGGAAGGAAGGAA
>NW_027186903.1:0-15341 GCF_028583685.1 Petaurus breviceps papuanus | reverse complement strand
GGAGTCTGGTCTTGGCCTCTCCTCCTTCTCTCTTTCACCTTGGCCTTGAGGGGCAGCTCTGGGGGAAGAAATTTCCATGGGACTGAGCCTGGCTAAGGGAGGGGAGGAGGGGCCAGGGCTGCTCTAAGGCCTGTGCAAAGGGGGTTAGAAACCTGTTTTGCATTTCCAACGTTGGCACATCCTGCATTCTCCAAACCTGGCACCTTCTCTCTGGCTTCAGGCCAATAGCCCTTGCAGAGGACTGTCAATATTTGCTGGCCAGAAATTCCTGTTGTCATTTCCTGGTTCCTGGCAGTCTCAGTGAGACACACAGGCAGATGACCCAGGGACCCAAACATCACGTGTTCTAGTCAATATTTTCCAAGGAGTGTTTGGGTTGGCAGGCACAGGTTGTGCCCACTGGCTCTCTCAGATTCCAGTTCCATTGCCCTAGCCTCTGAGCAGGAGACACCACCCAAAGCCTTGAGGGGTAAGCACTGGGGAACTCTTGGAGGTGAGGAAGAGTTGCCTGGAGTTCAGAGGAAATGCATGGGTCTGGGGTGGTCAGTGGAACCCCAGGCTTTTCCTCTCCCCTCTTGTAACTCCATTTCCCAGCCAAGGAGGTACATGCTATGTGCAGCTGCCCCCCCCCCAATCTTCTGTTAGAGCACTCTCCCAATCTCTCTTAATTCTAGGACTTTCTAATTATATCCTATATATCCTACCTAGTGCTTGCTTTGTATTTACTCCATTAGATTGTAAGCCCCTTGAGGGCAGGGACTCTCTTTTGCCCCTTTTTGTACCCTCAGCAATTTAGCTCAGTGCTGGGACGTAGGTGCCTAATCAATGTTTAGTGCTTGGTTGACTGGCTGATATTCCAGCCCCCCCAATCTGGACCACATACCTTCCTCTCAGCCCCTCCAGAGCCCACTCCTTTCAGCTCCAGCTTCTAAACATTTTCCCTGGTCAGGCCAGGCCACAGGCCATATTATGCCCTCCTTCCTACCCCACAGCTCTGAGGGTCCTTCCTGCTGGGCAGCTTCTTCCACAAATCTCAGCTTTGTAAAGGCTCTGCTTCTTCCTGAAGGGCAGGTTAAGATTAAGCCTGGAAGCAGGATCGACCCAAACCTGTGCTCAAGGCAGGCTGAAGGCCTGGGGATTGAGGCCACCTTGTGTGCTGATCCACAAATGAGAAATGACCTGCACTGAAATTTCTCCATTCTGAACATCCTGTTAGATTCTTATTTCTTTTTTTGTTTGTTTGTTTTTGGTTTTTTTTGCTTTTTGGAGGGGGAAGTTAGGGCAACTGGGGTTAAGTGACTTGCCCAAGGTCACATGGCTAGTTTTCGTGTTAAGTGTCTGAGGTCAAATTTGAACTCAGGTCCTCCTGACTCCAGGGCCAGTGCTCTATTCACTGCACCACTTTTTTAGTTATTTAAAAAAAATTGTTTATTTACTTTTAGTTTACAAGATTCAGTTCCACAATCCCTTGAACTTCATATTTTCTCCCCCTCCTTTTCCTCCCTCCCCCCCACCATGGCAGCATGCAATCAAATATGTGATCTGCAAATACAACCTTAGTCAGGTTGTAAAGAAGGATTATAACCCATGTGGTGAACAATGAGAAAGAGGGAACAAAACAAAACAAAAAGAGAGAGAGCAGGCAGTTTGCTCCATCTGCATTCAGACTCTGCAGCTCTTTCTCTGGATGTAGACATCTCTTTCCTTCATGAGTCTTTTGGAGTTGTCTCATACCTTTACATTGCTGAGAGGAGCCCAGTCTATCGAAGCTGGTCGTCACACATATGATGTGTCTGTAATTGTGCACAAAGTTCTCCCAGTTCTACTCTCCTCACTCAGCTTCCGTTTGTGTAAGTCTCTCCATGTTACTATGAAGTGCGTCTGCCCCTCATTTCTTATGTCACAGTAGTATTCCATTACATTCATATACCACAACTTGTTTAGCCATTCCCCAGTTGATGGGCATCCCCTTGGTTACCAGTTCTTTGCCGCCACAAAAAGAGCTGCTATAAATATTTTTGTACATACAAGTCCTCCCACTTCTATGATCTCTTTGGGATACAACCCTAGAAGTGGTATTGCTGGGACAAAGGGTATGTACTTTTTTTTTATAGCTCTTTGGGCATAGTTCCAGATTGCTCTCCAGAATGGTTGCATCAGCTCACAACTCCACCAACAATGCATGAGTATTCCAATTTTTCCACATCCTCTCCAGCATTTGTCATTTTCCCGTTTTGTCATCTTAGCCAATCTGGCCAATGAGATGTGGTACCTCAGAGTTGTTTTGATTTGCATTTCTCTAATCAATGGTGATTTAGAGCATCTTTTCATATGCTTATAGATATCTTTAATTTCATCTTCTGAGAACTGCCTGTTCATATACTTTGACTATCAATTAGGGAATGACTTGTATTCTTATAGATTTGACTCAATTCCCTGTATGATTTAGAAATGAGGCCTTTATTGAGACACTGGTTGTATCCCAATTTTTCACTTCCCTCTTAATCTTGGTTACATTGGCTTTATTTGTACAGAAACTTTTCAATTTAATGTAATCAAAATTATCCATTTTGCATTTTATAATGCTCTTTAACTCTTGTTTGGTCATAAAGTCTTCCCTTCTCCATAAATCTGACAAGCAAACTATTCCTTGCTTTCCCAGATTGCTTATAGTATCAGCCTTTATACCTGCATTGTGCACCCATTTAGACTTTATTTTGGTATATGGTGTAAAACAATGGTCTATGCCCAGTTTCTGCCATACTATGCTCCAGTTTTTGTCAAATAATGAGTTCTTATCCCCAAAACTGGGGTCTTTGGGTTTATCAAACAGTAGGTTACTATAGTCATTGACTGCTGTGTCTTGTGTACCCAATCTATTCCACTGATCCACTACTCTATTCTTCAGCCAGCACCAAGTGGTTTTGATGACTGCTGCTTTATAGTACAGATTAAAATCTGGTATAGCTAGTCCACCTTCCCTAGCATTTCTTTTCATTAATTCCCTAGATATTCTGGACCTTTTGTTTTTCCAAATGAATTTTGTTACTATTTTTTCTAGCTCTATAAAGCAATTTTTTGATATATTGATTGATGTGGTACTAAATATGTAATTTAATTTAGGTAACATTGTCATTTTTATTATATTAGCTCGACCTAGCCATGAACAGCTAATGTTTTTTCCAATTAGTTAGATCTGACTTCATTTGTGTGAAAAGTGTTTTGTAGGGCAAGGTGGCGGAGTAGAAACAGAACTTCCACAGGGCTCTGGATTCCACCTCCTCCAATTCATGTAAAAGGTGACTCTGAAGAAACTTTGGAGCTACAGAACCCACAAAATGACACAGAGAAGCTAACCTCCCACTGAGGACAGCCTGGAGGGCCGGCAGCAAGAGGCAGGGCAGTGCTCTGGGATCCGAGCCCAGACCCATGGGCCCAAGGTTTTAGCCCCAGGGTAGGCATGACCAGCCACTGGCTGGAGGGACTTCAGATCACCAGCAGCTATGGCAGTTTCCAGAATTATCAACACATAGATGCTAAGGACACAGTAATCGATCAGTGCGGGGTGGACTATGGGATCCAGTAGTTGGGAATTCTGGTTGGCCTCTGCCCCTGGGGTCAGAAGCCCCTGAGGTGCCCCAAGGCCTTGCAGGCACCATCATGTGGCAGTTTCAGCTCCTGGCATGCAGAGTGTAGGGGGACCAAGTGACCAGTCTGAGGGGTATTCACTCTTGCTTTAACCTGCTTGGACCTGGATTGCGGTCTAGGGTGGAGGTCCTGGGGTGTGTGACCAGCTTGCCGGAGTGAGTGGAGGCTTCAGAGAGGGTACCCAACTAATACCTTTGGCAGCTGAGAAAACCCCAGTGTTTGGAACAAAGCTCCCCTGTCTGGTAGCAGAGTCCTACTGTGGCAAAAAGCCCAAAAGTCAAGTAATTGAGTGGCAACATGAGTAAATGAGGAAAGCAAACTAAACAGAGCAATCCAACCTTATGCTCCTATTTTGGGAACAAAAAGGATCAAAGCATGGAACAGAGGAAGACAGCAAAGTCAAAACTCCTGCTCCAAAAGCTTCTAAGAAATATATGAGCTGGTTACAGGCCATAGAGGACCTTAAGAAGGATTTTGAAAATCAAATAAGAGAAGTGAAGGAAAAATTGGGAAGAGAAATGAGAACAATGCAATAAAATTATGAAATGAGAGTAAAAAACCAACTGAAGAAAATAACACCTTAAAAATAGACTAACTCAAATGGCAAAAGAGGCTCAAAAAGGCAATGAGGAGAAGAATGCCTTAAAAAGCTGAATTTGCCAGATGAAAAAAGAGTCTCAAAAGCTCACTGAGGAGAATCATTCCTTCAGAATTAGATCAGAGCAAACGAAAGCTAGTGACTTCATGAGAAATCAAGATACTATTAAACAGATCCAAACAAATGAAAAAATATAAGGCAATGTGAAATATTTCATTGGGAAAACCACTGACCTGGAAAATAGATCCATGAGAGATAATTTAAAAATTATTGGACTACCTTAAAGCCATGATCAAAAAAAGAACCTAGAAATTATCCTTCAAGAAATTCTGAAGGAAAATTGCCCTGATGTTTTAGAACCAGAGGACAAAATAGAGGTTGAAAGAATCCACCAATCACCTCCTGAAAAAGATCCCAAAAAGAAAACTCTTAGGAATATTATAGCCAGGTTTCAGAATTCCCAGATCAAGGAGAAAATATTACAAGCAGCCAGGAAGAAACAATTTCAATATTGTGGAAACACAATCAGGATAACACAGTATCTGGAAGCTTCTACACTGATAAATTGAAGGGCTTGGAATATGATATTCCAGAGGTCAAAGGAGCTGGGATTAAAAGCAAGAATCACCCACCCAGCAAAACTGAATATAATGCTGCAGGGGAAAATATGGTCATTCAGTGGAATAGAGGACTTTCAAGTATTCCTGAAGAAAAAACCAGAGTTGAATAGAAAATCTGACATTCAGATACAAGAAGCAAGAGAAGTATGAGAAGGTAAACAGGGAAAAGAAATCATAAGGAACTTATCAAAGTAGAACTATTTACATTCCTACATGGAAAAATGATAATTGTAACTTGTGAAACTTTTCTCAGTATGAAAATAGTTGAAGGGAATAGAAATGTGTATATATATAGGAGGGTATATGGGTGTATGAATACATATTTGAATGTGTGTATATATGTGTACAGGTATACATAGAGGGCACAGGACCATTTTAATAGGAAGGGATGATACTTAAAAGGTGAAATTAAGAGGTGAGAGAAGAATATAATGAGAAGAGATGGGGAGAGACAGAATGGGGCAAACTATCTCATACAGAAGAGGCAAGGGAAAATGGTTACAATGGAGGGGAAGAACAGGAAGGCAAAAGGGAATGGGTCAACCTCATTCTCATTGAATTTGGCTTAGGGAGGGAATGACATACACACTAAATAAGATATCTCACCCTACAGGAGAATAGGGAGGAAGGGGATGAGAAGGGGGATAATGGAAGGGAGGGCAGACTCGGGGGGAGGGAACTTGGAAGCACCCACTTTTGAAAAGGGACATGTTCAAAGTAGAGAATAGAAGAAATGGGAGGTGGCATAGAAGGGAGGGAAATATAGTCAATCTTTTACAATATATCCACTATGGAAATGTTTTGCATAGCCACACATGTACAACCTATACTGAATTGCTGATCTTTCCAGTAAGGGTGGGTGACAAGGGAGGAAGGCAATGAATCTAGAATTCAAAGTTTTAAAATCAACTGTTTAATATATATATATATATATATATATATATACACTATTATTAATATTATTTTACATGTAACTGGGAAATAAGATCCACCTACTGGAAAGAGGGTGTATGTGTAGCAGCAAGCACCCCATGCTTCCCCAGGGTGGCTGTTAACACAGGTTCTTATATCTGCTTTGCTAAAGGAAAGCAACTCAAAATGGGTTAAGAAGCTTACTTTAATCAGTTAAATATGTATCGTTTACCTAGTTCAGGGGAAAAAGGTCAGCACCCCAAACTTCAGAATATACAGACAGAATTATCAAGACAGAGAAACAGATCAAGTGGACAGGTTTCCAAACTGTCCAAACATTACATCCATACCAAATCAACATCTGGGTTTTTCAAAGCTGGGGGGCTCTCAACAACAGCTTCCCATAGTCTCATCTGATCAAATCACAGAACATTTCTCAAAGTGAGCCCCAAAGCAAAGCCTCACATCAGGGATTATATAGCCTTCTCCTGGGTCAGAGAATGTAACCATCCTCTTGACCCACTGCCCAATCACACAGCATCAAGCTGTGGGCATTCCTGAAAACCAAGCCTCCTGCCACAGGCTCCATGTGACCACATTCAGCCTATTAGGAGGCAGAGTATATTTTCAAATCAAGGAAGATTCTCAGAGTCTCTTAAGTCTATCAAAGGGCCTAGGGGCAGGGAAGATCTTTAAATTTGAATTTCCATTACAGTATGGGAGAAGATATGGAAGAGAGCACATTGGAGGAGGGGATATACAGTGGGACCACTATTTTGGGGTGGTGGGTAGAGGAAAAGGGGAGAAAATTTGTAACTCAAAGTCTTGCAGAAATGAATGATGTAAACTAGAAGTTAATAAAGCATTGGATTAAAAAAATTAAAGGTATAGCAAGTTGTACATAAAAAAAAGAAAAATGTTTTGTAATTGTGTTCATATAGGTCCTGGGTTTGTTTTGGTAGGTAGATTCCCAAATATTTTACAATATGTATAATAACTTTAAATGGGATTTCTCTTTCTATCTCTTGCTGTTGGATTTTGTTAGAAAAATATAAGAATGTTGAGGATTTATGTGAGTTTATTTTATATCCTGCAATTTCTTTTTATCCTGCAAATTATATCCTGCAAAAATTTGTTTACTATCTCAAGTAGTTTTTTACTTGATTTTCTAGGATTCTCTAAGTATATCATCATATCATCTGCAAAGAGTGATAGCTTAGTCTCTTCTTTGCCTAATTTAATTCCTTCCATTTCCTTTTCTTCTCTTACTGCTACTGCTAACATTTCTAGTACCAAATTGAATGAGGGGGTGATAGTGGATATGCTTGTTTCACCCCTGATCTTATTGGAAATGCTTCTAGCTTATCCCCATTACATATAATACTTGCTGATGTTTTTAGATCGATACTACTTATTATTTTAAGGAAGACTCCATTTATTCCTATGCTTTCTAGTGTTTTTTTTTTTTTAAAGGAATGGGTATTGTATTTTATTTAAAACCTTTTCTGCATCTATTGAGATAATCATATGGTTTCTGCTAGTTTTGTTGTTGATATGATCATTTATACTGATAGTTTTCCTAATATTGAAACATCCTTGCATTCCTGGAATAAATCCTACCTGACCAAAGTATATTATTCTCGTGATAAGTTGTTGTAGTCTTTTTTCTAATATTTTATTTAAAAATTTTGTATCTATATTCATGAGGGACATTGGTCTATAATTTTCTTTCTCTGTTTTGTCTCTTCCTGATTTAGGTGTCAGTACCATATCTGTGTCATAAAAAGAATTTGGTAGAACTCCTTCTCCAATTTTCCCAAATAGTTTGTAAAGTATTGAAATCAATTGTTCTTTGAATGTTTGATAGAATTCATTAGTAAATCCATCTGGCCATGGAATTTTTTTTCCCTAGGGAGTTCATTGATGGCTTGTTCAATTTCTTTTTCTGAGATGAAGTTATTTAAGTAGTTTACTTCCTCTTTAGTTAATCTAGGCAACTTATATTTTTGTAAATATTCATCCATTTCACTAAGGTTGTCAAATGTATGTGCATACAACTGTACAAAATAATTCCTAATTATTGTTTTAATTTCCTCTTCATTGGAGGTAGATTCACCCTTTTCACTTTTGATACTCATAATTTGGTTTTCTCCTTTCTTTTTTTTTTATCATATCGAGTAAAGGTCTATCAATTTTATTGTTTTTTTCCCATAAAACCAGCTCTTAGTTTTATTTATTAATTCAACAGTTTTCTTAATTTCAGTTTTCTTAATGTCTCCTTTGGTTTTCAGTGTTTCTAATTTAGTCTTTAATTGGGGATTTTTAATTTGTTCTTTTTCTAGCTTTTTCAGTTGCATGCCCAATTTATTGACCTCTATTTTCTCTATTTTATTCATGTATGAATTTAGGGTATAAAACTTACCCTAATAACTGCTTTTGCTGCATCCCGCAAGTTTTGGTATGTTGTCTCATTATTGTTATTTTCTTGAATGAAGTTATTGCTTGTTTCTATAATTTCTTGTTTGACCCACTTGTTCTTTAGGATTAAATTGTTTAATTTCCAATTAGTGTTTTAGTCTATCTTTCCATGGCCCTTTATTACATCTAATTTATTGCATCATGATCTGAGAAGGATGCATTTAATATTTCTGCCTTTCTGCACTGAATTGTGAGTTTTTTAATACCCTAGTACATGGTCAGTCTTTGTGTATGTCTCATGTACTGATGAGAAGAAGGTATATATATATATTTTTATCTCCATTCAGTTTTCTCCAGAGGTGTATCATATCTACCTTCTCTACAATTCTATTCACCTCCTTAACGTCTTTCTTGCTTATTTTGAGGTTAGATTTATCAAGTTCAGAGAGGGGGAGATTGAGGTCCCCCACTAGTATAGTTTTGCTATCTATTTCTTCCTCTAATTCCCTTACCTTCTCCTCTAGGAATATGGATGCTATATCACTTGGTGCATATATGTTAAGTAATGATATTGCTTCATTCTTGATGATGCCTTTTATCAGGATATAGTTTCCTTCCTTATCTCTTTTAATTAGATCTATTTTTGCTTTTGCTTTATCTGAGATAAGGATTGCTACCCCTGCTTTTTTTTTACTTTAGCTGAAGCATAATATATTGTACTCCAGCCTTTTACCTTTACCCTGTACATATCCCCTTGTTTCAAATGTGTTTCTTGTAGACAGCATATTGTAGGATTATGGTTTCTAATCCATTCTGCTAGCCATCTACATTTTATGGGAGAGTTAATCCCATTCACATTCACAGCTATGATTACTATCTGTGTCTTTCCCTCCATCCTATTCCCTCCCCTGTTTATGCTTTTATTTCTCCCTTCTCCTATTTCCTGCTTAAGAGTTTTCCTTTTGACCACTGCCTCTCTCAGCATTCCCTCCCTATGTACCTCCCTCCCTGTACCTACCCTACCCCCTTACTACTATTTCCCTCCCTTCTACCCCCCCCCTTTTTTCCCCTTGCCCCTCCTACTGCCTGTTGGGTACAATCGATTTTTATTCTTAACAGAGTATGTTATTCCCTCCTTGAACCCAAACCAATGAGAGTAAATCTCATACAGTGCTCTTCTCCCTCCCTTCTTTCCTTATATTATGAGTTTTTGTGTCTTTTTGCATTAGAATGCTACACTTAGCTGATTATGTTGATCCCTCCTTGAACCAGAACCAAGGAGAGTAAAATCCATATGATGTTCATCTTCCTCCTGTCTTCTCCTCTACTAGAGTATGTTTTTATGCCTCTTTGTGTGGCATCATTTACCCTTTTCTGCCTCCTCCTTTCCTTTTCTCCCATTACAATCCTTTTGCACCCCTTAATAAGGTTTTTTTTAATCATCATATTAGTTCATTTATACCCAGTCCTCTATGTATATCCTTCTTATATGTTACAATAATTATATAAATCTCAATTTTTGACAGGTAGCAGTTTCCCATATAGGGATGTAAACAGCTCTTATTGAATCACAAGTTGTGTGTGTGTGTGTGTGTTTTCCTTGTTTCCATTTTTATGTCTCTCTTGAGTCTTGTATTTGGATATCAAATTTTCCATTGAGCTCTGGCTTTTACATCAGGAAAGTCTGGAAGTCCCTTATTTCATTGAATGACCATCTCCTTGCCTGAGAGATTATACTCAGTTTTGCTGGGTAGTTGATCCTTGGTTGAAGACTAAGCTCTTTTGCCTTATATTCCAGTCCCTCTGATCTTTTAATGTAGAAGCTGCTAGGTCCTGTGTGATCCTGACTGTAGTTCCATGATATTTGAATTGTTTCTTTCTGTCTGCTTGCAGTATTTTCTCCTTGACCTTATGATTCTGGAATTTGGCTATTATATTTCTCAGAGTTTTCAATTTGGGATGTCTTTCCAGAGGAGTCTGGTGAATTCTTTTGATAACTATTTTACCCTCTGGTTCTGGGACCTCAGGACAGTTTTCCTTGACATTGTCTTGGAGGATGGGATGCTCTTGGAGTGCCCTTTCTCAAGAAAGCACAATAAAGACCTCTCTGCTTTTACTACAGTGTTCTGAGTCTCTGTGAATTATTGGTAAGGGTCTTTATGTCCCCCACACAGAGATCTGCCTTTCCTTGGAAAACATTCATTTGGCGTGGGCTGCAAAGAAGTCTTTTTGTTGAGAACTTGGAATACTAAGGTCACACTAAGAATTGTATCTGGGAGCAGAGTGCAGGGCTAAGAAGAGCCCATTAAAGACCACTGCAGAGAGACAGGTCTGGGCTCCATGACCTGGAAAGTCACCTGCTCTCTCACCCTCAGTTTCCACATCTGCAAAACAAGGACAATATTTACACCTACTCTCCTTTGCGCTGTTTGAGAATACAGTGAGATAATGTGTGCAAGACTTTGAAAACCCTTAAAGTGCTCTGGAAATGCTACCTCTCCTCGGTCTGTGTTAGGACAGAAAGAGAGAGTGCATCCTTCTGCAGTGAGAGAGTGTAATACAGAATCTTCCCAGAAGGTGGTGCTACTAGCCGAGTGTCCTTACCAGGGTTTCTGATGCCTGAAGATTGACTCAGGCAGCATCTTCCAGGGGTTGCAGTCCTCCCCACTGGCTTCTGAATTCCAGCCCAGGAATGAATGCAAACAAGATATTAAAATGTTTGCATCTGAGAGCGAGGGAGAGAGGAGGATGGGAATGCGGGAGGCCTGGGGAGCAGGGCTGCTTCCTGGCCCCCTTCTCATCTACCCACCACTCTTCCTAAACCTGGGTCCCAGAGAGTGGTTCTCCAGGCTTGTACGGCCTCCATCACGTTTCCTGACCTGCCTCCCAGAGTGACCTCTTGTCTCCCACTGCTGGCCTGAGGCGGGAGGGAGCTTCTAGCCACCACCAGCACAGCAGATGCTCTCAGCCTGGAGTGCAATGGCAGCATCTCTCCACTCCTGTTCCAAGTGGGATGGCCAACCATTTCACCCTGGCATACATGTGGAGTAAAAGGTGAAGGGCAAAGTCGACCAGAATCCTCCTGCCCAGGGCTGGCACTGACTCCATGTGCCCACAGGAGGCTGCAGACACCCAGCAGCCTCTTAGCTGCCTCTTACCTTACACTAACATGAACTGTGACTTGGCCCTTTTTGTGGTAGCTTGTTTGCAAACAGGCCAGAAGGAGAGTGTCCAGGGGAGGGACCTGAGGTCACCAGAAAGGAAAGGGGGGGGTTATAGCCTGAGAAGAGTGGCCTCAGAGGGGCCTTTCTGCAAGGCCATATTGGGGAAGGGGCCTTAGCTGGGCTCTAAGGGTGGGAGCGGCAGAGGCAGGAGTAGGCTGGAGGTCAAGGAGAGCCTCCCAACCAGGAGAGGTTGTGTAAGGGTTCTTTGTGTAAGGGTCTTCCTCTCTGGAGGTCTGCAGGCAGAAGTCAGGTAGCTCTTCAGGGAAGATTTTGGAGAAGAGTTTCCTGCTTAGGCTTCTTCAGTCTGGCAGTCAGCTGACAAGCCTTGTTAAGCGCTTGCTGTGTGCTGGGCACTGTGCATTCAAAGAAAGACAAACGGCAATCCCTGCTCCCAAGAAGCTCACATTCTAATGGGGGAGAGTTCTAGACAAGATAAATCAGACAGAGCCCCCAGAGGGGGTCCCAGGCTGAAGGAGGATCAGGAGAGGCTCCCTGGAGAAGGGGGGCTCTTAGCTGGGACTCGCAGGAAGCTGGAGAAGCCAGAGGTGGGGATGAGGAGCCAGAACTTTCCAGGCATAGAGGAGAGCAGGGGGAAATGTCCAGAGTCATGAGATGGAGGCTTTTGTTCCAGTCTTAGCCAGGAAGCCAGTCAGCGAATCACAGACGACATGTGTGAGGATGGTGTAAAGTCTAAGGAGCCTGGAAAGGTTGGAGGGGGCAGGCTTTGGAGGTCAAACAGAGCACTTTGTATCTGACCTTGGAGGCCACGGGAAGCCCCTGGAGTTTACTGAGTAGGGGGTTACATGGTAACTGCTTTGGGAAAATCACTTTAGTGACTGAAGGGAGACAAACAGCCTCCCCCTCTCCTGCAGTGGCCCAGGGGGGAGGTGGTGAGGGACAGAGCAGAGAAGGGGGTGCATTGAAGGGGGCTTATGGATTGGATGATTGCTGGGGCCCCTCCATTCTGAGGCACTACACCTGGATGCAGCTTCTGCCCACTGAGGGAGGGGGCCTGTGTTAGCTCTTAAATGGCCACTGCACAGTCCTGGATGCCTTTCAGGGGCTGATGCCCAGATTTCCGCAATTTGTAGGCTCTATCTGAGTACAGAAGTAATACCTGCTGGCTCCCTTCCCATTCCGAGATTCTGCCCCAGACAAAGTCCTGGTGGGAAGGACGACACCTGGGCTGTCCCTGACAGCAATGAAGTTTGACCATCTCCTGAGAGAGAGACATGGCCAGAGAGGAAACTGTGGCATGGAACTGTCTCTGCAGAGAAGCCCCTAAGCTGTTAGCAGCATTGGAGCAGTGTCTGCTTACAGGGAGGGCTCTCAACCCCAAGGGAGCTTCATGAATCCAGACAGGAGCCCTCAGAGGGCTAGAGAGACACAGGGGGGTCACAGGCTGCGGCTCTGAAGGCAGCCCCCACTTTCAGTCCAGAGAGCTGACCAAGCTGTTCTTTCATTTCTCTGTCAGCTCATGGGCTCCTCCCCATGGGTCCCTCACAGGCAAATCACTCACCCATCCTGTGTCCCCTCCTCCATTTAGGGAGATCACAGGACGAGAGATGTGGGCCTTCGAAGCCCGAGTCCTGCTCATTTTACTGGTGAGAAAGTTCAGGCACAGAATGGGTGAGTGATTGGCATAGGGTCACACAGCATTTGGCAGGCCTTGGGCTCAGATCACTGGGACTCCAGGCGCACTCTGTATGTCCTGTTGCCCCTAAACATGAGGTGAATGGAAGCGATACTTAGGATGATGAGCTAGAGGGAGAAGCATCTTCTGGGCTGGGCCCAGGACAGGACAGGCTCCAGGAGGGCCTGGGATCTGCGGCAGGCTCCAGGACCGGGTCTCAGTGCTTCAAGGCCCACCCTTCTTCATTTTACTGGTGAATATTCTTCTCGACCTCGTGATTCTTTGAGACCAGACTTCCTCTCCCCACTCTGCACACGTCCACACCTGTGGCTGCTGATGTGGGTACAGACGGTGCCTGGGGCTTAAGAATATTAAGGACTGCTTTTCCAGTACTTTGTGGGGCCCTTCCTGGGGGGGGTCATTCTCTAGCTCATCTTGTAACTTGAGGGCATCCTAAAGGCCTTATCTTGAAATACCATGAAACGTTTTTTTTGAGGAGGGAAGGCAAGGCAATTGGAGTTAAGTGACTTACCCAAGGTCACACAGCTAGTTAAGTGTCAAGTGTCTGAGGCTGGACTTGAACTCTGGTCCTCCTGACTCCAGGGCCGGTGCTTTATTCACTGTACCATCTAGCTGCCCCCATAAAACTTATCCTTACCCTGTGCCAAAAGAATTGCTTTTGTCTCCCCCATCCTGTGTCCCCCTTGTCCTTAATTTTTAACCTGTGGCCCTCCTTCCTTAATCTTTAACCAACCATAAAACCCTAAAAACTTTCCTGTACTTAATCCTTAGCCATCACAAAACCCTAAAGCTCTCTAGGCTGTTTGTCTCTTGTCTCTAGTCTCCTCCTCCCCAAATATCAGTGCCTCTTACTCAGCCTACTGGCTCCAGGAAAAGGTCCATGTGCTTTCCTGTAAAGTTCCTGATGGCTACAAGAGAAGTCACACCCACCGTGCTCTCCCAACTCCGACCTCAACAGCTGCCAGCTTCTCTCCTGACAGTGGGGGTCAGGGGGGGCTTAGTCCCTGACATTTCATTTTGCTTTTCTGCTGTCTTGTAACAGGCTAATTTTTCTTATTTACCCTTTGTCGTCATGGCATGCATCACCCTGTTTCTGCTCGCTCATGTCGTTTCTTATAGGGCTGCGATGGGCAAGACTAATGTCTTCACTGCCCCCAGTGGACAGGCACCAATTTTTATTCCTAGTCGTTTTTCTTTTTAATTTTCTAACACAAACAATCCCTTAGCAGTTCCAGCGGCATGCGGTGGTGGGCGATGCTGTACCTGGCACCCTTCTGTCTGTCTCTGGCTTCCTCAGGGTGTTGGCCTGGCAGGAAGGGCATTGAGCTAAGCCTGAACTGTGTGGGATTTCTCTTGCCTAATCCTAAATTGAGGTCCAGAAAAGAAGCAGTTCCCCAGTCCACCACCAGAGTGCTCACGTGCCCATTTTCCCACAATCCCTCTGATGTGGGCTACCTTGAATTTTTTCATCTTGTCAGTGAATGACACAGGGTCAGCAGTCAGCAAACCAGTCTCCCTCACTCTGAGTTCAAACCTTCCCGCAGTCTGTTGGTGCAGTGCACAGAGTAGCAGGCTTGGAATAAGGAAGACTCATCTTCATAAGTTCAAGTCTGGCCTCAGACATTTACTAGCTGGGTGACCTTGGGCAAGTCACTTCACCCTGCTTGTAAAATGAGCTGAAGGACATGGCAAACTCCTCCAACATCTCCGTCCAGCAAACTCCAGAAGGCTCACGGAGAGTCTAACACTCCTGAAATGATGAAACAACAAATCCTAACTCCAAGTCTAGCAGTCTATTCTGAGCTACCTGGCTGCCCAAAGGAGTCTTCAGCTCCCCTGCAAGCCTCAAGGCTAAGAAACCACCCAAAAAGCGAGCAGGAGAATGGGTTCATATGGGCAGGAGTGCCTTCAGTGCTTCAGGAATAAGGAGGGAGACCCCTAATGAGCATCCTGGGGACACACTGAAAGAACGCATTTATTAAGCCCCTAGAGTACCTGGCCCTGTGCTAGCTAGCCCTGCAGGGGGCCCCGGGGGCCCCAATACAAAGGGAACAATCCCCACTCTCAAGGGTTTAACCAAGAGGATAGGATGACCATGGAGACTGGCCCTCGCTACTGGCAGAGCTCTCCCCCAACACAACCTGGAAGAGTCCCAGGACTTCCACTGCCTCCAGTGTGGCCCCTGCTCTGCTGACCCACTGACCCCTTGGTACCTCCAAGCCCTCCTTCCTGCCCAGCACCCTGGCAATACACATCTTGTCTCTCCT
>NW_027186902.1:0-13306 GCF_028583685.1 Petaurus breviceps papuanus | reverse complement strand
GTGGAGAGTGGTAGAGGAGGGGAAAAAGCATTTATTTAGCACCTACAGGCACCATGCTCAGGGCTTCACACATATGAGCTCATTTGATGTTCACACACCCTGGGAAGTTGCTATTACTATGATCTTCATTTTACAGTTGAGGAGACTGAGGCAGGTAGACATTAAGGGACTTACCCAGGTCACACAGCGAATAAGTGTCTGAAGCTGAATATAAACTCTGGGCTTTCTGACTCCAGGCAAGATACTGTATTCATGGTACCACCTAGCTGACATTCTTGTTTCACCGTTGATCTTGATGGTTCAAATAATGCAGTTGACATGGGGATCACCACCTGCTGTGTTCACTATGTACTTGTGATCCTGGACCCCAGGTGATCTACTTCAGTTAGGAGCCCCTGGATACCTTATTGCTGTAGGCTTATTAAAAAAATTTTTTTTTCACTTTAGTAGAAATGGATAGTCCCTTCAAGCAAGTCTCTAACTGCTAATGTGATTAAAAAATATTCCCCCCTCAATTGAACGTAAAAACAATTTTAGACATTCTTTTTCTAGGCTATGAAGTTCCAATTCTCTACCCCGTCTCTTTCCCTTTTCCCTCTCCCTCCCCTCCCCCCTTCCCTGAAATGGTAAGCAATCTGATTTAGGTTATACATGTACAATAATGGAAAACATTTCCAGATTTGTCATTTTGTGGAAGAAAACCCGAACCAAAAAAAAAATGAAAGAAGAAAAGAAAATGAAAAAAGTATGCTTTTGTCTGTATTCAGATGCCATCAGTTCTTTCTGTTCATATCCTTTAACCATTTGTCAGTTGGGGAATGATTTGTATTCTTACAAATTTGACTCAGTTTTCGATATATTTTAAAAATGAGGCTTTTATCAGAGACCCTACTTGTAAAAATTATTTCCCAGTTTTCTCTTTCCCTTCTAATCTTGGTTGTATTGACTTTGTGCAAAACCTTTTTAATTCAATGTAATAAAAATTATCCATTTTCCATTTCATAATGTTCTCTATCTTTTGTTTGTTCATAACTTCTGTTCTCCGTAGACCTGACTGGTAAACTATTCCTTTCTTTCTTAATTTGTTTATAGTATCACTCTTTATGTATAAATCGTGTACCCATTTTGAACTTATCCTGGTATAGGGTCTATGCCTAGTTTCTGCCATATTATTTTCCAGTTTTCCTAGCAGTTTTTGTCAAATAGAGTTCTTTTTTTAAAGCAATTGGGGTTAAGTAACTTGCTCAAGGTTACACGGCCAGTTATTTCTGGGTGTGGTACTGAGTATCTGAGCCCAGAGTTGATCCCAGGTCATCCCGACACTGGGGCCAGTGCTCTTACTCGTTGTGCTACCTGGCTGCCCCTCAAATAGAGTTCTTATCCCAGAAACTGGAGTCTTTTGGGTTTATTAAGCAGTAAATGACTAGTCATTGACCATTGTGTGTTATTATCTAACCTATTCCACTAATCTACCACTCTATTTCTTTGTCAGTACCAAATAGTTTTGATGATTGCTGCTTTATAATACAGTTTTAGTTCTGGTATGGCTAGGTCACCTTCACTTGCATTTCTTTTCATTAATTTCCTTGATATTCTGGACCTTTTATTCTTCTAGATGAATTTTGTTATTATTTTTCTAGCTCTCTAAAACAATTTTTTGGTCGTTTGATTTGTATGGCACTGAATAAATAAATTAATTTAGGTAGAATGGTCATTTTTATTAGCTCTGCCCACGAGCATCTGAGTATATCATCATAACATCTGCAAAGGGTGATAGCTTTGTTTCTTCTTTGCCTATTTTAATTCCTTCAATTTCTTTTTCTGCTTTTATTGCTAAAGTTAACATTTCTGGTACAATATTGAATAACAATGGTGATAATGGACATTCTTGTTTCACCCTTGATCTTATTAGAACCACTTTTAGCTTATCCCCATTCCAGATAGTGCTTGCTGATGGTTTCAGATATATGTTACTTATCATTTTAAGGAGAACTCCATTTATTCCTATTCTCTCTAGTGTTTTAAATAGGAATGGCTGTTTTATTTTGTTAAAAAGCTCTTTTTCAGTATCTATTGAAGTAATCATATGATTTCTGTTAATTTTGTTATTGATGTGGTCAATTATGCTGCTAGTTGAAGGTTTCCGCGCATGGCTCCTCCCCCTTTCCCAGCAGCCTAGTTCCCAGGTGGCCCAGCCGGGCCTTTTCTACTCCAGGCATCCTCCGTGAAGCTTTCGAGCCGAGAGGACTCGTCTTGCTCCCCCGATCCCAGCGCTCTTCCGAGGTGGGGGTCGGACTGTAGGGTCGCGAGGATGACTGAGGCTGAAGTGAATCCTAAAGCTTACCCTTTGGCAGATGCCCAGCTCACGAAAAAGCTTCTGGACCTGGTACAGCAATCCTGTAACTACAAGCAGCTCCGGAAGGGCGCCAATGAAGCCACCAAGACCCTCAACAGAGGCATCTCTGAGTTCATCGTGATGGCTGCGGATGCCGAGCCCCTGGAGATCATTCTCCATCTCCCACTGCTGTGTGAGGACAAGAACGTGCCCTTCGTGTTTCTGCGCTCCAAGCAGGCGCTGGGGCGGGCTTGCGGCATCTCCCGGCCTGTCATTGCCTGCTCCGTCACCATCAAGGAAGGCTCCCAGCTGAAGCCCCAGATCCAGTCCGTCCAACAGTCAATTGAGAGACTCTTAGTCTGAGCCCAATCCAGTGGGCTCAGCCTTCTGAAGGGCTTGTTGGGGATCTGACCCGGGAGGGCTGTGGTGAGAGCATGGTGGGCAGAGACTGTTCTCAGGTGACTTTCAATGTTAAAACATTTTTATGGCTGTTAAAAAAAATTATGCTGCTAGTTTTCTTAATATTGAACCAGTCCTGGATTCTTGGTATAAATCCTACCTGGTCACAGTGTATTATATCTGTGATAAGTTGTTGTAATCTCTTTGCTAATATTTTATTTAAAATTTTCTCATCAATATTCATTATGGAAATTGGTCTATAATTTTCTTTCTCTGTTTTGGCTCTTCCTGGTTTAGGCATCAGCACCATATTTGTATCATAAAAAGAATTTGGCAGGACTCCCTCTTCACCTACATTCCCCAAATAGTTTATATAGTATTAGAATTAATTGTTGTTAAAATATTTGGTAGAATTAATTCGTAAATCCATGTGGCCCTGGCAATTTTTTCTTAGGGAATTCATTGATAGCTTGTTCAATTTCTTTTTCTGAAAGATTTATTTAAATATTTTATTTCCTCTTCTGTTTTTCTAAGCAATTTATATTTTTGTAAATATTCATCCATTTTACTAAGATCGTTAGATTTATGAGTATACAGTTGGGCAAAAGAACTCCCAGATATTGTTTTTATTTCCTCTTTATTGGTGGTGAATTCACACTCTTCATTTTTGATGTTTGGTTTTCTTCTTTCTTTTTTTTTCAAATCAAATTAACCAAAAGTTTATTTTATTGTTTATTTCATAAAATCATCCCTTAGTTTTATTTATTAATTCAATAGTTTTCTTAATTTCAATTTTGTTAATCTCTCCTTTGGTTTTCAGAATTTCTAGTTTGGTATTTAATTGGCAATTTTTAATTTTTTTTCTAGCTTTTTTGGTTGCATGCCCAATTCATCGATCCCCTCTTTCTCTGTTTTGTTCATGTAAGCATTTAGATATATAAAATTTCCCCTAACAATAGCTTTGGCTTCATCCCATAAGTTTTGGTAAGTTGTCTCATTATTGTCAGTCTCTTTGATGAAGCTATTGATTGTTCCTATGATTTGTTGTTTGACCCACTCATTCTTTAGGATTAGATTAATTAGTTTCCAATTATTTTTTTAGAATATCTTTCCATGGCCCTTTATTACATGTAATTTTTTATTGCATCATGATCTGAAAAGGATCAATTTAATATTTCTACCTCTCTGCATTGGATTGGGAGGTTTTTGTGCCCTAGTGCATGATCAGTTTTTGTAGGTGCCATGTACTGCTGAGATAAAAGTTATATTCCTTTCTATCCCCATTCAATTTTTCTCCAGAGGTCTACGATATATAACTGACCACTGCCTTCCTCCATCAACCCTCCCTTCTATCAGCCCCCCTCCCTCTTCTTTCCTCTTTTCTCTCCTCCTTCCTCTAGGGCAAAGCTTCTTCAACTTTTCCCACTTGTGACCATTTCTCACCTGAGAAATTTTTATGCAACTCAGGTATCTAAAATAGGTATACAAATCAAACATTTACTGATAATAAACCATAAAGAAATTTATTTTAAAGCAATTCTTTGGTATACATGTAATTTTACCATTTATTAAAGACAAAAACAAAGTTGCATACTAATGAGATTGGATGTACTTGTTCATTTTTATATAAAGAATTAAATCTTGGTGGAATACTTGATACTGTGGGACATAGTGCATCTTCAATGTTTTTCAGAGTTGATCAATATTTTGATTTTATTATTGTCAATGCTAAGAATGCCACTTCACATAAATATATACTACAAAATGGCAGAAGTATATTTAGGGCCATTCCAGAAATTGTTGGAGATGCTGTCCTAATCCCAAGCTAAAATTCATCTAGCGATTTTGTTTGTACAATAAAAACACTGCAACTCATAGCATATAGTAGTCTCAAATCTGAGTCAAAGTGTTTCTGGCAGTGTTTGTTGGTGTTGCGTGACTTGAGAGCATAGATAGTGCAAAGTATGCATGTTGTGTGTTCAGTACCAAGACAACAGTGGGAGGCAACATCAGTGTTTCCAGAAACACCTCAGATTCATTACACATTTGATTTTTAAATTAATTTCTGGTTGTTGTGCATTTAGAAAGCTTTTACTCCTGCCAAACTTTTTGCAACCCCCACATCCAGTTATGTGACCCCATGTGGAGTGGTGACCCAGAGATTGATAAATGCTGCTATAGGGCAAGATAGATTTATATACCCAACTGAGTGTGTATGTTATTCTTGCTTTGAGCCAAATCCAATGAGAGTAATGTTTTCTCCCTCCCTTCTTTCCCTCTACTGTAATAAATCTTTACGCCTCTTCATGTGATGTAATTTCCCCTTTTCTGCATCCTCCTTTCCTCTCCTCCCAGTACAATTCTTTTTTTAGTCACTCTTTAATTAATTTTTTAATCATCACATCAAAGTCAATTTATGACCACACCCTCTGTCTATGTATACCCCTTCTAAATGTCATAACAAAGATACAGTTCTCAACAGTTAACACTATCACTTAAGTGATATTAACGTATCACTTTCCCATGTAGGGAATGCAAACAGTTTAATCTTATTGAATAATATGTTTGTTTTTTTCTTTCCTATTTACCTTTTTAAGCTTCTCCTGAGTCTTGTATTTGAAGCTTGAATTTTCTGTTCAGCTCTGGTTTTTTCATCGGAAAAGTTTGGCAGTCCCCTATTTCATTGAAGGTCCATCTCCTCCCCTGAAAGATTAGGCTCAGTTTTATTGGGTAGTTGATTCGTGGTTGTAATCCGAACTCCTTTGCCTTCCAGAATATCGTATTCCAAGTCCTCTGATCCTTTAATGTAGAAAGATTCCACAATATTTAAATTGTTTCTTTCTGGCTGCTTGCAGTATTTTCTCCTTGATCTGATAATTATGGAATTTGGCTACAATATTTTTTGGAGTTTTTATTTTGGGATTTCTTTCAGGAGTTGATAAGTGGATTCTTTCAATTATTATTTTACTCTCTGGTTCTAGGAGCTCAGGGAAGTTTTCCTTTATAATTTCTTCAATGATGCCATCCAGGTTCTTTTTTTGATCATGGTTTTCAGGTAGACCATATAATTCTTAAATTATCTCTGTCCTGGATCTATTTTCCAGGTCAGTGGTTTTTTCAAGGAGGTATTTTATATTTTCTTCTATTTTTTTCATTCTTTTGATTTTGTTTGACTGATTCTTACTGTTTCATAGAATCCTTAGTTTCCACTTGTCCAATTCTAATTTTTAAGTAATTGTTTTCTTTGGTTGGCTTTTGTACTTCCTTTTTCATTTGACCAATTCTACTTTTTAAGGAGTTCTTCTCTTCAGTAAATTTTTGTACCTCCTTTTCCATTTAGTCAATTCTATTTTTTTCTTCAGTGGATTTTTTCCCCTCAATTTGGCCAATTGTACATTTTAAGGAATTGTTTTATTCATTCAATTTTTGTCCTTCCTCTTCCAAGCTGTTGACTTTCTCTTTCATACCTCTCATTTATTTTCCCAATTTTTCTTCTACCTCTCTTATTTGACTTTTCAAATCCTTCTTGACCTCTTGCAGGAAGGCTCTTTGGGCTTGAGATCCATCCACATTCTGCTCTGTGGTTTTGGATGTAGATATATTTACAATGTTTTCCTTTTCTGAGTTTGCAGTTTGATTTTCTCTGTCCCCATAGAAGCTATCTATGGTCAGTGTTAATTTTTTCACTCATATTCTTTGCCTCTTTCTGGCTTTTAAAGTTGAACTATGCTTCTGGGTCACAGGGGGCACTGTCCCAAGCTTCTTGTGTTGGGAGCCAGGGACCTGGTTCCTGGTTTTGTGTGCTGGGATCTCAGGTGCTAGTAGCTGGAGACTATAGGGGTCTGGCAACTTACCTGCTGCTGAGCTGGGGTCCTAGTGGTATTGTATGGCATGTGATGAGGCCAGGTAGGATTATTCTGCATTACCTTGGGCTGAACTGAAACACATGGAGGTCTGACCTCTGGAGGGTGCCTGCCCTCCCAGTATTGCACTGGTACATGTGATGGTTCACTGAGCTGGAGTCTGCCAGTTCTCCTGGCTATGCTAGGGCATATTGGGAGGGGGGTATCCTGGGTTTGGTGTTTTTCTACTCCACTGCCTCGAGGCTTAAAGTCTCCTACTGCCTTGCTGAGGCGGAGTTTTTGCTGGCTTGCTGGGATGCTTCCTATCCTAGAATGTGCTCTCTTTTTACCTGAGTGAGGTGGATTTTTCTAGCCAATCCTTCAAGTTTCCTGGGCTAGAAGACTGCTATACCCCATCTTTCTCCCAGTTCCATTGTTTCAGGATTTTTCCTGGGGTGCTGTTTTCTGGGTTTTATTTTTTTACAGAGGTCAGTATGGGCAAGTGATAGATTATTTACTGCTCACTCAGAGCTTACTCATCTTGGCTCCCAGAAGTCCATTCTGCAATTTTTCAAAGACCTTCCTCACCTGTGGTTCCCAGAATGGGTCATGATACTCCTATTGTGGTCACCTCTCTTTTCCTGGGATCTGTGCTTCTCCGTATATAGCCCAATATCACAGTATCATTTTTCAGGGTGGGGTGGATGGGAGGCCTTCATACAGCTGACTCACATTGAGCCAACTAACCCACATTTTACCCCACTAAAACCCCAGAAATTTTTCAGATGAACTAACCAGACCTCATCGGGTTTATCCTTGGGAAATTTGTTTTTAAACTGGAATATAAGACTTTACATTGACCCTGATTACATGTCATCTTCTTCAGTTTCATCCAATGTTCTGTCCTGTCAAGGTCTTTATGGATCCTGATTCTGTTATCTGGTATGTTGGCTAGTTCCCCCAACTTGGTGTCATTGGCAAATTGACTCTTTATTATGGATAGAGCATTGGACTTGGAGATAGGAAGACCCGAGTTCAAATCTAGCTTCACAAACTTATCAGTTGTGTGACTCTGGACAAGTCACTTACTTAATCTCTGTTGGCTTCACTTTCCTCACCTGTAAAGTGGGGAAAATAATAGCAATCCTGTCACAAGATTGTTGTGAGGATCAAATGAGATGTTTGTAAGGCATTTTACAAACCTTAAACGGCTGTAAAAAATCCAAGCTATTATTTATGTCCTCATCTAAATGAATGATTTTCGTCTTGACTTTCTAAATCCTACTCATCTTTCAGGGCATAAGTCAAGTCCTATCTACTCCATGAAATCTTTGACAACCATGGCAACCCTTGCCAATCTTCTCTCCCTCTATGACATTGTACCACTTACTTTTGCAATTCTCACAGTGTGTCCAGCCCTGACCTCTTTTTAGAATTCTTTGTTTTTGTTGTTACTGTTGTTGTAATTCCTTTGTTCTGGAAGAGGCCAAATGACATCACATGGGTGATATCTTGACTTGCTCATGAATTGGATTTAAGAGAGGCAGAGCGATTAATTGGGTCATCTTTTAGAATTCTAGATTCTGTCTGGATGTCTCACTGTTTTTTTTTAATTTTAATTTTTTTTAAATTTTTTTATTAGTTTGTTTCCTTTTAGTTTACAGGATTCAATTCCACAATTCCTTGAGTTTCACATTTTGTCCCCCTCCCTCCCTCCCCTCCATGGCAGCTTATAGTCAAGTATAGGATCTGTAAATACTTTCACGTTAGACATGAGTCAGGTTATAAAGATGGATTGATCAGATGGAATGAAAAATGGTAAAGAGGACATAAAACCAAACAAGAGAAGGAAAAAGATCAGGTATTTTGCTTCCACCTGGATATAAACTAAATTCTTTCTAGTTCTTTCTCTGGATGCACATATTTCTCTCCATCAAATGGATTGATTATATTTGGGATTGACTTATATCACTGCATTGCCGAGAAGAGTCCAGTCTATCAAAGTTGGTCATCACACATACATTGTGTCTTTAACTGTGTACAAATTTCTCCTGGTTCTACTCTTCTCACTCAGCATCAGTTTGTATAAGCCTCTCCAGGTAAATATGAAGACCGTCTGCTCCTCGTTTCTTATAGCACAGTAGTATTTCATAACATGCATATACCACAGTTTGGCCATTCCCCAATTGATGAGCACCCCCTTAATTTCAAATTCTTTGCCACCACAAAAAGAGCTGCTATAAACATTTTTGTACATATGGGTCTTCCTCCCACTTCTATGATCTCTTTGGGATATAACCCTAGGAGTGGTATTGCTGGGTCAAAAGATATGAAAGTATTTATAGCTCTTTGGGTATGATTCCAGATAGTTCTCCAGAAAGTCTGGATCAGTTCACAACTCCACCAGCAATGCATTAGTGTTCCAATTTGCCCACATCCTCTCCAGCATTTGTCATTTTCCTGTTTTGTCATCTTAGCCAATCTGACTGGTGAGATGTGGTACCTCAGAGCTGTTTTGATTTGCATTTCTCTAATCAATAATGAATTAGAGCGTTTCTTCATGTGCTTATAGATATCTTTAATTTCTTTCTCTGAAAATTGCTGTTCATATCCTTTGCTGCTTTATCAATTGGGGAATGACTTGTATTCTTATAAATTTGACTCAATTCTCTGTATATTTTAGAAATGAGTCCTTTGTCAGAGACAGGTTGTAAAGATTCTTTCCCAATTTCCCACCTCCCTCTTAATATTGGTTACATTGGCTTTGTTTGTACAGAAGCTTTTCAATTTTATGTAGTCAAAAATTATCCATTTTACATTTTATAATGTTCTCTAATTCTTGTTTAGTCATAAAATCTTTCCCTCTCCACAAGTCTGACAGGGAAACTATTCCTTGTTTTATGAGACTGCTTACAGTATCAACCTTTATACCTAGATCATGCACCCATTTAGACTTGATTTTGGTATATGGTGTTAGATAATGGTCTATGCCCAGTTTCTGCCATACTATATTCCAGTGTTCCCAGTAGTTTTTGTCAAATAGTGAGTTCTTTGGATGTCTCATTGTTACCTTTGTCTTAACATGTCAACAATGAATCACCAAGCATTTATTAAATAACTACTAAGCTCTGGGCTCGATGTTGGGAGTACAAGGACAATGAATGAAACAATTCCTGGTTAGAAGGAACTTTATGCTCTAATGGGAAGGGTAACAAATAAACACATAGACAATGAGTGTAAAGAGAATAAATCCAGAAAAACCCAAAGTAAAATCTAAGTTTGGGAGGGAGGGAATAGTTATTGAGGCAATCAGTTAAGTTGACAAGTGTTTATTAAGCACCTACTATGTGCAGGCACTCCTAAGCAAGGGAATACAAAGAAAGACAGAGGGCAGTTCCCGCCCTCCAGGATGTTAAGTCACAACAGATTTTATATAGAAGGTAACACTTAAGCTGCATGAGATGGAGGAAAGAAGGGAGTGCCTTTCAGGTGTGTGGGATGGCCAGAGGCAGGCCCAGAGATTGGAGATGGGGGGTGGCATTTGAGAGACAGAAAGAGGAGCTGTTTGCTGGATGCCAGAGCATCAGAGGGGGAGCAAGCCCACTCTCTCATCCCCCCTCAGTCTGCTTCTCCCTTCCTTTCCCTCTTTCTGTTCACAACACCCAAGAACCCAAGCCTCAAATCTCATATCGTCTTTGACTTCTCACTCTTTCTCTCCCCTGCTCCCCTCATTCAACCAGTCCTTTTGTTTTCTCCATCTTCCTTAACCACCCCCTTCTCTTGGCCTCCACATCCACCCCAGCTATTCACCTCCCCTCTAATTCATCCTACATATCCACACAGGTTAATCCATTGAATGCAGAGATCTTTTCACATCCCTTCCCCACTGAAGACTCTGGTTTATTTTGCTTTGGTATTTCCAAGAAGACCCAATTTCATCCTCACAGCAACTCTGTGAGGTTGGTGCTATTATCACCCCCATTTTGCAGATGAGGCAACTGAGGCTCGGAGAGGTTACATGATTTTCTCAGGGACACACAGGACTTGACCTCATCTCTCTTGATTCTGAATCTAATTGGAATGCATTGGGCCACCTACTTCCCCAGTTTGTCTGTAATTTCTCTCCTCATCCAAACGTGCTTAGATAAGTCCTACCCATATGGTGTCTTGCTGAGCTCCCCTTACCCAATAAGCTGTGAATTCACAGAATCTCAGAGCTGGAAGCTTGGAAGAAATCTAATCTCACCCACACAGATGACTCTACAACTTCTTGGGCGAGTGTTTGAATAGCTCTCCTCCCAAGGCATCCAACTGTGCCCAGTTTGCATTGTGAATAACTCATCATATTTCCATTAGTTCTGTCCCCCAGGACCAAACAGAATAAGTCTAATTCCTTTGCCAAGCGACAGCCCTTCAGATACTTGCTGACATATATTTGATTTCCTTCCCCCGCCCTCAGCTCCTCCTTTGTCTGGCATTCAAGGCCATCTGAGGACTGCTTCTGCTCTGTCCCTCCAGTCCCAGCTTCATAGCCACTCGCTGACTTGGGGCTTGAGTCTTCATTCTGTTTACTCGTCATGTCCCCTCCCCCCAATTACTTTGTTTCAACTCCTGACATACTTTATCTGTGTCCTTGTTCCCCAATTAGAATGTAAGCTCCTGGAGGGCAGGAGCTGCTTTGGTTTTGTCTGTGGTGCTTCCTGATGATGGAACCAACATTTACAAAGTGCTTGCTGGGTATCAGGGACTCAAAGAGAAAATGAAACTGCCCCGTCTTCAAAGGGCTCACATTCTACTGAGGGTTGGGTGGGCAACATGAACACAGATAAGCAAGTATAAATGTACATGCATATGTATATGTATATATACACACACACACACACATATATACATAGACATGTATAATGCCTATTACATATAACATCTAATAGATGTGACTATAGTTATATATATATGTGTATATATATATATATAATGTACTTATATTTATGGTTATTGCTGGCAAGTCCAACTACCTTGTGAGTGTAATAGATAACTGATTGGGGAGACAGGTATTGCCATCCCCCCTAAGACCCAAGCCCAACAAGAATTCCTGAAAGAGTTAAAGAGATTAGAATTGTAGAGGAAAACTTGGAAAAAGAAAAGAGAGTGATGCAAGAAAATTATGAAAAATGAATTGAACAGTTTGGTAAAAAAAAGGCATCAAAAATACTGAAGTAAAATCACCTTGAAATACACAATTACCCTAATGGTCAAAGATAAACACACATTCACTGGGGAAAAGAGCTCATTGTAAAACAGAATAGGCCAAAGGGAAGAGGAGGTACAAAAATTCACTGAAGAAAGGAGCTCTTTAAAAACTCTTTAAAACCAAATGTACATGGAGGTAAAAAAAACTCACTGAAGAAAATGATTATTTAAAAATTAGCATTGGGAAAGTGGAAGCTAATAACTCAATGAGACATTAGAAACAATAAAACAGAGTCAAAAGAATGGAAAAAATGGAAGAAAATGTGAAATAACTCATTGGAAAAACAACTGAATTGGCAAATAGATTGAGGACAGATAATTTAAGAATTATTAGACTACCTGAAAGACATGATCAAAGGAAGATTTCAAAAATAATTATGAAGGAAACTGCCCCAATATCTTAAGTCCAGAGGGTAAAATAGAAATTGATAATATCCATCTCTTGAAAGAGATCCCAAAATGAAAACTTCCAGGTATATTATAGCCAAATTCCAGAACTGCCAGATCAAAGAGAAAATATTTCAAGGAGCCAGAAAGAAGCAATTGAAATATTGTGGAACCACAGACAGGATCACACAAGATTTACAACTTCCAGTATAGGGGCAGCCAGGTGGCGCAGTGAGTAAGAGCACTGGCCCCAGTGTCTGGAGACCTGGGATCGGTTCCTGCCTCAGATATTCAGCACGCACACACACACACACACACACACACACACACACACACACACATAACTAGCTGTATAACCTTGAGCAAGTTACTTAACCCCGATTGCTTAAAAAAAAAAAAGATTTAGCAACTTCCTAAGTAAAGGAGCAAAGAGCTTAAAATATTATATTTTGGAAGACAAAGGAGCTAGGATTAAAACCCAGAATAGCTCACCTAGCAAAATGTAATATAATCCTTTAGGGGCAAAAATGGTTGTTTAATGAAACAGAGGATTTTCAAGCATTTCTGATGAAGCAACCAGAGCTGAATGGAAAATATGATAGTCAAACAAAAGACTCAAGAGAAGCATAAAGAAGTAAACATGAAAGAGCATCATAAGGGACTCAACAAAGTTAAATTGTTTATGTTCCTATGTGAGAAGATGACAATGTAACTCTTAAGAATCTTTATCATTATTAGGGGAGTTAGAAGGAGTCTGCATAGACAAAGAGCACAGGTATGAGGTGATTAAGTTGGGATGCTCTCCCAGAAAAGAATGTGGGGGTGAGAAAGAGGGATGCACTGGGAGAAGGGGGAAGGGAGAGGTAGAATGGCACAAATTTTTATGGAAGAGGTGGAGGGGAAAATGGGTGGGCACACACACATACATACACATATACAGTGAGTTGGGTATAGAAATCTTTCTTACCCAATAAGGAGATATGAGGGGAAGGGAGTAAGAGATTTTTGGGGAGATGACAAGGGGGAAGGCAACTTGGAGGAGACAGTGATCAGAAGCAAGGCAGACTTTTGAGGAGGGACAGGATAAAAAGAG
>NW_027186901.1:0-10883 GCF_028583685.1 Petaurus breviceps papuanus | reverse complement strand
TGTATCTCTTTGTCTCTCTGTCTCTGTCTCTTTGCTTCTGTCTCTCTCTTTCTATCTCCTTCTCCCTTTCCTTCTCTCTCTTCTTTCTCTCCCTCTTTCTGTCTCTCTCCTTCCCTCCCTCGTTCTCCTCCTCCTCCTCCTCCTCTCTACATCTCTCTGTGTGTATCTCTTTGTGTCTCTGTCTCTATATCTCTATCCCCTGTCTCTGTCTTTCTCCTAGAACCTTGTTTCTGTACTTTTTTGTATGCATTGATTTCAGATATTAACAGACTTTTTACTTCTTTGTAAGGGGAGGGAAGGAGAGAGACAGAAAGAGGGAGAGAAAGAAGAGAGAGAAGGAAAGGGAGAAGGAGATAGAAAGAGAGAGACAGAAGTAAAGAGACAGAGACAGAGAGACAAAGAGATACACACAGAGAGATGTAGAGAGGAGGAGGAGGAGAAGAACGAGGGAGGGAAGGAGAGAGACAGACAGAGGGAGGGAGAGGAAGAAGAGAGAGAAGGAAAGGGAGAAGGAAATAGAAAGAGAGAGACAGAAGCAAAGAGACAGAGACAGAGAGACAAAGAGATACACACAGAGAGATGTAGAGAGGAGGAGGAGGAGAAGAAGGAGGGAGGGAAGGAGAGAGACAGAAAGAGGGAGGGAGAGGAAGAAGAGAGAGAAGGAAAGGGAGAAGGAGATAGAAAGAGAGAGACAGAAGCAAAGAGACAGAGACAGAGAGAACATATTAGGGTGACAGAGTCAAAGGGATAAATGTACATCAAATAGAAACACAGACACAAGCATATGTTTTTCTATTCATTTATAGATTTTGTAAACATGAAATTGAGAGTAATTTTAATTGACAAATATCATGAAAAGCAGCTTCTAATTCCTAAAAGTGATTACTCCCTGAGATGCTCAGGCTCGTGATTCCTTTACCTTCACTCCTACCACCCCACACAACAGTCTGAGAAGAAAGCTACCTGGCCTTGAACTTTCCGAGCAACTCTGGGGGCCACTGAACCTGTGCCTGGGGACCACACTCCCCCACAAGCAGAAGGAAGATGCAGAATGCCCCAGGGGCATACACAGGTAAACCAAAGTGGAAGAACTCTGAAGGGGCAGCCAAGCATTTATTAAGCACTTAATGTGTTACAGGCACTGGACTACTGACTGAAGATACAAAAGAAGTCCATCACAACACCACCCTCAGGATGTCAACTTTCTGTTGGGTCCAGGAACTTTCCAATGATTTACCCATAGAAAGTCGATCTGAAAGAACCACCCTCCCAAAGGAATCCCTAAATCAGAGTCTCAGTTACCAGAGCATAGGATGGTCCCTGGATGTTTCCCCGCCCCTGCTGCCCCCCACACCACACACCCACAAACACACTCTTGGTCTGACTCCATTGAGCTCTACAAAACATAACATCACAGCACAAGGAATGGGGCTTCAGGGCACAGGAAAGCTCAATGCCAACAAATGAAACTTGCCCAAGGAAACTCTAGACAATCTCAGTCATGACTGTAGACCATAGAACTTTCTCAGACTGCTCTGGGTATTGGGAACTCCAATAATCACTGAACAAGGTGGAAATGGGAGCTACAGGTGATTGTATGGTCACTGCTCCAATGGAAAGCATTGAACTATAGAAGTTTATACTCACATAGGTATGTCCATACATGGATACATTTAGTTTTGATATGCTAAATAGCATTATGGGATTACAAGTTTTGTTTGTTTAAGTATCTGGATATTGGAACAATGCCTAATTTTGGAAGAAAATGAGACTTCAGAATCTACAAATGTAAGTGGTCAGTGGGTGTGAATGGGATATAAAATGATTGAGAACATCTGTGGGAAATCCCTAGACTCAGATCACCTACTCCAGGTCACTCCTGCTTCCAGAAATGGAAGCAGCTCCTTTCTAATCAGTCCCAATACTCCTAGAACTTTCCACTGCCCCAAGATGGTATTCACAGCAGCTCATGTATGAGCTGTTGCAGGAGTTTCTTGATAGTTCCCCTTGGGAGGCCTCCAGCACCTCCCAGAACCAATCTTGCTTCTTTCTCAGTGCTGTCCCTTGGCATACACCCTTAGTTCCTTCACAATAACCTTTAGTGGCTCTCCACTACCTACCTAACAAAATCCGAACTACTAATTTAATGGAAGTCTATTATAAATGGATAATGACTTGATAAATGAACAAAGCTATTCATAAGTATCAATACTGTGAATTGGTCCCTAGTAAGAGATGTATTCAGCAATCATTGTTGGCTCTGAGGATGAAGCAAATTGTAAGGTAGAGGTGAAAAGGATGAGTATAAAAAAGCAAAGAAGGAAAATGTTCTCATCTGTCCTGAAAAATAGGAACACTTGTTACTGACAAGAGGCATATGGCACACTGGCAATCTAAGCCCAGTAAGGGCTCAGCCTCCTTGGGAAAAAGCCAGCAAAGGGGAAGAAGTAAGAAATAGAAGACTACCAGGTAAAAAGACCAACATTACTAAACATCATAGGAGGAAGAATACTCAGTTAAAAATCTTGATCCCGAGCCAATAAATCAGGAAGAATAACATTAACACCAGAAGGGGCTATGGTTTCCAGATAATCTAAATAAGTCTAGACATCTATGAATAAATATCACAAAAAAGGAAAATGAATCAATACCTGATGAGGCAGAGTGCCCCATGATTCCCAAGAAAGCATGGAGTCACAGAAAGATGTATCTGAATGGTTTGAAAGAGAAATAAGAATTGAATTTGTAAACCTCACAGTTGAAACAACTGGCTGAATTGAAAACCTCACTAAAGAAGCAAATAAGAGAGAAAAAAGATTGGGAATGCACATATGAGGAAGTCAAGGAACATCTGAAAGAAGAGAAGTGGAAAAGTAATAATGTTAAGTAATAAGTAATAATGATTCCTTTGTAAGTAACACATGTTGATCTCAAAAGACTTGAAGATTATAGGTGTCCCAAAAGAAAACAACAAATGAAAAACAAAAGTCCATGAGGAAGGGAGAACACGGCCACCAAAATTTTCTTCTGTCCCCCTCCAATGCCACTTGTCAGGAAGAAACACCATGCTGGAAAGAACATGGGAGGGTCAGACTGTGGGACTTGCCTTGGCCAACACATCATAGGCTCCTATCAATCTTGCCCTTGCCCAGTGAGCACTTGCAGAGAGCTCACAGGAAGGTTCCCAGTCTGATGCCTTGTTCTTATCAAGGAGGAGCAGTCATTCCCCTAATCCTGTCTTTGTAAGGGGGATTCCCAATACCCTTCGTCCTATTGATTACACATAGAAATGATCTCCTCTTGAGATCAATAAAACTTCTCTCCAATTTCTGGTCACTGAAGACTGTGTCCTTAAGCCCATCCTAGCCCCCAGACCCAATTCTCACTGGTGCTTATCTCGTTCCATGCCTAAGTTTTACCTTGCCAAGAACATGAGCCATCTCCAAGGTATGGTCATGAGTCACCTTGGCATGCAAGCTGGTAGCAAGCTCAGACTGATTTGTGATGAGATGACAATGTCCAGTGGAGACCCTCTGAGGCATTGGCCTCCCTCTGCTGGGCTTCCCTCGTCCTCTTTCTACCTGAGTAATCTCTGAGTGCTCATCCATGGGGGCAGGAGCCCCACTGTCAGTAGAATGGTGAATATGGAGAGGCCCTGGCACTTGAGAGGTGATTGAGATGGGCCCAAAGGAATAAGAACAAACGTTTATTAAGCACTGTGTGCCAGGTTTGTGGGCCTTCATGGAGTGGGAGCATGTTACTCTTCCTTACTGAGTCACGGTATATGGTGTAGCCCTTCTCCTTGCACAGGAAGGTCAGCACATTAAGGAGCATGGGTTTTGATTGTCCAAGACAGTCAGTGATGAATTGTTAAGAGGGCAGAGCATTGACCTGGAGAAAGAGGCCTGAGTCCTCCTCCCATGTTGTCCCTCATCTCTGTGTCCTTGGGTAAGCCACTTCACCATTTGGTGCTTCCTGTTTCTCATCTGTCCCTGCAGTTCTGAAAATGCTGTCCTAGGGTTGCATTGGAAATAGAGGACACAGTGGACATGCGTGTGCGTGCGCACACACACACACACACACACACATGCTTAGCCTTTACGAGTGCCAAGAAAGATGCCACAAAGTATTTGACCTCAGTTATTACCTTGTTTTGGTTTTGTTTTTTTTTCCCTTTCTCCTTGGAAGAGTGGCCCTGACAGACTTCTATCACTCTGTCTGGAGGGCAGGGGTCCCTACTGACTCCCCTCAAGAATACTAAAAGCTCAGAGGGAGGAGAGATAGGGGGCTCTGAGCAGATGCTCTAATGATTCCCTATAGCTGTGGCTATGCCAGATACACCTGTCTAATTTGCTTCAGCTCAGTCACCTTCAGGTGCCATTTGGTAGCTTATGGGGGAGAAGCAGCTGTCTTAGGTACTCTGTCCCCATTCTTTCTTCCCCTACATAATTTTTCCTGGGGCTCAGGACCAGTAAGCAGACACAAATGAACTACCAAGGTCAGCAATTACTTTGAGTGAGCTGGATTCTCAGGAGCTCCCTAAAGACAAAGGATAAAGAGCCACCACCCCTTTTTATTAGCTTGGGGTAATCTTCTTAAGGTAAAACTTCTGGATTGTTTGGGTTATGTGACATGTTTCTATATTTGTAACCTTGGGTGGAGTCGTGATCTCATCAACATGAACGTCCATTCCCCATGCCCCTCACCAGAGGAAGATCACATTGCATCTCTACCTGTCTCCCACCCTCCTATCCCCCCATATGTCCTTCCATAATCCCTCATGCAGTCACCCTACTGCATAAAGTCTGCAACCATCCTAGCTCCAGTCACTTATCCAGGAAGACGCTAATTGAGGTCTGCTCCACGGATAGGAGAATTGGTTCTGGCTGTTCCCTCAGCAGCTTGGCTTGGGAAAGAGAGGAAGAGTGTATACAAGACGATGAATGATTGGAGGCCTCGGTGGAGTCGAGGCAAGACTGGTTGGTTTAGTGTTTTGCTATTGTGTTTGTTTAGGAAACAGGGAGACCGAATTTCTAGTCCTTAGATGCAGCATTATATTCTAGTTTGCATCATATATGGCTAAGCTTTATCACCCCTGCTTGAGAATACACTTCATTAGGACAGAGATTAAGTTATATATATATATATATCTTGGGATATCCCCCAGAGACTAACATAGACCCTTATACATAGTAGGCACTTAATACATGTAGCCAGAAGAAAGGGGGGGGAAGAAAAAAGGAAGAACAGAGGGAAAGAAGTTAAGGGAGGGGAAAGGAGGGAGCAAGAGAAGGAAGAGAGAAAGAAAGGCAGAAGGGAGGGAGGGAAGAAAAGTGGGAAAAAGAGAAGGGGGAGGGAGGAAGGTTGTGTAAAGAATGCCAGGAGGAAACTACAGGCAGTATGTTTAAGACAGTGTTGTCACCACCTTCTCTTCTGTTTTCAGATGTGTGATTTCATCTCTAAATGTCATTGCAGAGTTCACAGAAACAAGAGTCACAAAGGTTGAGAGGGCAGGCACCCAGAGATGGATTGCTTTCTGTTCCAATCAGGAAAGTGGAAGATGAAGCCAGCTCCTATATCACCTGGAAGGGCAACCAGATCTGCTTTTCTAGATGGTACAATGTCCATCTCAGATCTGAGTAGTGTCTTACAGATCGTAGGTGATTAATAAATATTTGCTGAATTGAATCAAGAAATTTGATAGAAAAACATTCATGTATATCTATCCTTCCATCCATCTATCTCTATGTATTTACAGTGATTATATATGTATATGTGTATGAATAAAATCAATGTATATACATCACACCTCAGCACCTTCTCCTCTGTGATGCTTGTTGATGTCCTTCCACCTTCTCTCCTCCAGAGAAGTCCTGCCCCAAGCGCTAGAGACCTCCCCTATATGGCTGTGCCCTCCACTGAATCCAGAGCAGCCTTGGCTGATCACCTGTGCTCCTTCATTCTCCTTCCATAACCAACCAATCTCTTGCACTCACCCTGCCTTCCCACCATGAATGACTCACATGTCACTTCTTTCATATAGGTCATTAATACAGGACAGACACACACCCTTTCATCTGTCTATGATATAATTCATTTAGACCCCTAATCTAATCCCATTCTAATAGCTTTGGGCTACCAGAAGTTCTATGTCATTGACACTGTATAATCTCTGAGTGGGAAACAATAGATCAAGGAATCTAAGGGCTAGAAGACCCTTGAGGTCAGGGATAGTCTCATCTAATGCCTTAATTTAGCTGGTGAGGAAACCAAGTCCCAGGAACAGGCCATTTAGAGAAGTGGGCTAGAAGGACAGTATTGGATAATTGGAGCCCCCATGTGCCTGTGGCCATGCAGGGACTCAGAAGTAGAGGTGAATTGGACCCAGAGGTCCCCTAGACAGTCACTCTAGCCACCTACCTTGCCACTTGAATGGAACCGGATTAGGAAGAACAACCACCAAAATGAAACCGGCTGGGCTCCAAAGGGTGACAGAGCTCATCTATAGGTCACACTTGTTCACATATTGAACTTCTTCATCTCCAGTTCTTGGGTAAAATAACATTTCCTCTCAATTACTAAAGAATTCAACATCTCTTTCAATTAATCAACTAAGCTCAGAGCTCTTACTGTAGCTGATGAAACATTATTTATTTTATATATTTATGTGTATTATGATGAATACGTTACAAAATATGAAAGTAATATATATATATATATATATTTATGTAATAAATTGGTGAAATTGCCTTTCCCAATAGTAGTTCACATATCGCGTTTATGTGTATAGAAGTATATATGTACATACATGCATGCATACACACATATGTAATGAGTCTCTCCTTATAAGAAAGCACTCAATCCCCTAGTATTTAAAAGTTAAGGTTGATAAATATGCAATTAATTTACAAGGAGATAGTTCCAAAGCAGATGTGATTCTTTATACTCTTTTTTAGGTGGAAGAAAGCTCAAGCCTTCATTGGAAATATAGATAACCTTTCTTCACTGTTGAAAATACAATCCAACCCCAGCTGGCTAACTCAGTTTAACAAAGTCTCTTGAAAGAATCTGGTTCATCTTCTGCATGAGAGATTTTCATAAAAATACCCTTCCATCTTATTTCTCCCTACCTTCATCAGCTTCTCTCCAGCCATGATAGCAAATCAGGATTCTTTCTCAGCCTTCTGGGAGTGGGGGTGGGAGGGCTCCCTGTCTCCAGTCTGCCCTCCACTCTGCTGCCAAATTTATCATCCTAATGGGCTGGTCTGAGTCTGTCACCTTCCTATTCTGTAAAGTCCAGTGGGTCCTTATCACTGGATGGATGGGCCTGGAAAATCCTCTAACTTTTAAAGACCTTCTAAGGTTGGCCCCCCTCTAGCTTTGCAGCCTTCCCTTCATCGTCCTGATGCATTCTGCGGCACTGTGGCACTGGTCTCCATCTCCCTACTTTGGGTGATCCCACTGGCTGTCCCCCAGGCACCAATGCTCTCCCTCTTTATCTTGGTCTTCAGGCTTCCTTCGAGTCCCAGCCAAAATCTCTCCTTCTCCAAGAAGGCTTTCCTGACACCCTTAGTCTTAGCACTTTTCCTTTCTCAGTTCTCTCCATTGACCCTTTGTCTATTTTGTTTGTACAGAGCTGTTGCCTCTGGCCCTAACCCTTATGACTGTGAGATCCTACAGCGTAGGGCTTGTCTCCTGCTTTTCTTCTATCTCAAGCCCTTAGCACTGTGCCTGGCACATGGTAGGCAGTTAAGAAATGATTGCTGACTGATTTTCTCAAGTTAATCTCTTTTAGTAGAATTGCTCTATTCCTTATAAAATTATTTTCATATCATTTCTTCATGAAATAAATGCAGTTCTAGCAAGAATGCAGCTTCCCCTCTGTCCCTTCCCTCTGTCTCCCCAAACGCCACATAGCTCCTGATGGTGGATAGATGGATGGTGTTTAAGTTCACAGAGGCTCTGTACTCAAGGGTCAAGCACTGGCTAGAAGGACGATGGGGACAGTGACCATGACTTTCTCTCCTTAAGGAGACGGTATCAATTTCTCTACTGTCGGCAGGACAGGCTTTTGAAATGGATTATATGAATAACTTGTGTGAATTTCCATTTTTCACAGTCATGTGTTTCTAATGCCATGCTTGCTGAATCATCTATGCCCTCGGGCCCCAGCTGGATACACAGAGTTCAATGTTGTTGTAATGAGAAGTCAGTGATGTTTGCTCCTGTTTCTCAAACAAAGAATTCTGGAATTCAGCCTCACCCCCCCTTCAGTGACTGCCCCCCCTCCCCTCCTGCATGTGCCTGGACTCCTAGATGGTGGTGAGCTTTCCACTGTAGGGTGGCTGCCTACAGCCCTGATTCTAAAGTGCTCCTGAGCCATCATCTCCATGGTATACAGTAGATGGCAATATGCCTGAGTTCCAGATCCAGGTATGATGAGTAACCCACTGGATGAAGCAAGCTCTACCAACCATGGGGGTTCTCCTATCCTGAGGACTCCAGCAACATAGAGCCAGCAAGTTGCTTGTGCACAGGCCCCTCCTGGTGACCACCATCCATGCTGCCAAGAGTACAGACAAGGCTGAGAGCAGCTACCACTTGGGTCCTGGTAACACTGAGTGAAAATCCTTGACATTTGTCTTGTCTATTGACAAGCCACCACTTGTTTCCCAAAGAAATAGCCATGATTAGCAACTGGGCAATCAGATGGAGTTGGGAGAGTGCTCTCACTCTGGCTGCAGTCACAGATGGACCTACACCTAAGAGCAGACCAGCTGAGGAAGGGGAAGGAAAATCAACCGCCTTAGCCCTTGAACAATGACAGTTTGTGATTTCAATCTAGGCAGGATCCAAGAAGCTTTGTCCATGGTTGTGAATGCTTATATGGGGACAAGGAGGGACAAGGAGTTTTAAGGTCTAGGAAGTGGGCAAAAATCCAGCTTACTAGGAAACCATTGGTCCCAATGCTCACTGGCAGATGCTAATTCAGTGAGTAGAGATCACAAACCAAGACACAGGTGTCCTCTTCTCTCTGGACCAAGGAGGGAATAAAGTAATGGACACAGCAGGGCAATTATTGTCAAGAGGCTATGATTTTCTCAAAGGACAAGTACCTGTTAGGACAAGAGGGTAAGCCATGTGGCATGGGCATCAGACCAGATGGGAACAAGTACAATATAGTTTTAGCTAGGGAACCATAACAAGACAGCAAATAGGCAAGAGATTTTCTTTTGCTGTCAGCCAATCAAAACAAGACATCAAGCTCAAAGGTGATCAAGTGACCTTAACCCTTCCCCCCAGGTCACCCACGTGGCAGAGGCAAGATTCCCGATTCCAGATTCCTGTTTGAAGGGCCTCTGCAGAGCTTCTCCATTCACTCACACCTCCATTCCCCCTCTGTTTAAATGTCCAGACCAGGAAGGGAATTTTCTGATCAAGAGGGAAAATCCCTTAACAAGAATGCAGTCTTTCTCAGGAGATGGGAGAGAAGGGGCTAAGGGAAGGACTTTGTCTGAGTGTACACTCAACAGGGCCAGGGGAGTGGGGTGAGTTTCAATGATCCCCCTTCAGTGAAACTCCCAGTACTGGCCCCCCAGATAAGAGGAAAGGAGACCAATGATCTCTTCTGGAGTTTAGGAAAGATGCAGAAGTTGTGCTCTAAGAGTAAGAAAATTAGAGAGGAAGGCAGATGGGGAGAAGGGAGAGATGAAGAAAGGAGGCGAGAGAGTGAGAGAAATGGACAAAGCCAGAGGCAGAGCCAGGGAGACAAAGGAATGGGAAGCTGTCCCAGCACTTCAAGGCTGTCCAGAAATTCAGGCACTCAAAATATTTTTTCTCTAGACAGAATACAAAAAAAAAACCAACAAAATCCTCATTTGGGATATGTAAAATCATGTGATTAGTGGTGGAAGGAAAGCTTTTCATTCCATGAAATAAATACACAATATATGTGCATGTAAACATGTATAAGGAAAACTACATGTAAAAAGAACAGGTATATGTATAACATATGTGCCTGTGTGTGTGTGCACACACAAATGCATTATATTATATATTGTGTGTGTTTATCATATATATGATATATATGCACATACATATACATATATTGATATGTTTTTATTAAATATACAGAATGTCCCAGGAGTCTTAATGCATTTGTAAACTATTGGAGCTATCAAGGTCTTTAAGTTTCAAACTGCTTTATGGCTTTTGGGGCAGATCCTCCAGCTAACTCCTCACACCTGATCTGACCATACAAACGTGTCTAAATCATCAGATAACCCTCAGATAAATGCCCAGCTTGGCCAATAAGAGTGCATTACACATCACACTCTTCTGCACCTTTCCCACCCCACCCCCCAGAGTATGAGGTGGAGCAGGGGAGGAGAAGGAGAAGAGACCGAAAGAAGCAGCCACCTTGGGGACATAGTGGGGTTTTGGGGTTATAGTGGGGCATTGTGGGAAAGTTGTGGGTTGTAATTAGGTATAGTGGGGCATGTTATGGTAGAGTTGAGTTATGGTGGAATATAGTGGGGCATAGTACATTGTGCTTGGCTGTAATGGGGTATGAAACAGCTAGATGTCTCAGTGGATAGAGTGCTGAGCCTGGAGTCAGGAAGACCTGAATTCAAATCTGGCCTCAGACATTCACAAGCCTGTGTGACCCTGGGCAAGTTATTTAACCTCTGTTTGCCTTAATCCACTGGAGAAGGAAATGGCAAACAACTGTATTATCTGCCAAGAAAATCCTTTACAAGGTCATGAAGAATTGGACACAACTGAATGACTGAACAGCAGCAACATGGTGGGGTATGGTGGGTTACAGTGGGACATATTGGGTTCTGTGGTTGGCTGTGGTGGGTGGGTTATGGTGGGGTGTG
>NW_027186900.1:0-10787 GCF_028583685.1 Petaurus breviceps papuanus | reverse complement strand
TCCCCTCTTTTAGATACCTTGTAAACTGGCCCCTCAATGCCCCCCAATTATATCATCTCCAATATGAATCTCCTCTATATATGCATGACCCAATCTAGCTGCTTTTTCCATGTTTGTTCCTTTTAGTGCCATTTCTACTTTCCCTTTTAGTGCCTTAGGGACTATAATAATAGGGTTCACTGTCTTTGGTAAAGAAGTTTAGGGGTGGCTAGGTGGCACAGTGAATAGAGCACCGGCCCTGGAGTCAGGAGGACCTGAGTTCAAATACGGCCTCAGACACTTAACACAAAAACTAGCCATGTGACCATGGGCTATGTCTTAACATAACCCCAATTGCCCTCCAAAAAAAAGCAAAAAAAAAAAGAAGTTTATTGAAATTATCTTTGCAAATCTTTTCTATTTTTCTTCTGTTTGCTGTCCCCTTTCCATTTGTTTCCTTGAATGCCTTTGGAATTGGCTTAGTTGAATATCTTGTCAAGATTTCTTTTGACTCATTTTACTGCTTCTCTCTGTTTTATGAGACACTGCTACTCATAATCATCCATTTTCCTTTTATGTTTTATTTGACAAATGAATTTATATTCTAACCTTGTATGATCTTTGGTAGTCATCTCTTCATCTGGCAAGTGAGTCCAGTGTTTATTGACTAAGGCTTTTGGGGGGCTCATTTGGTCTCCTTTTTGTAGCACTTAATTTATATAGCATTAACTTCTGGATGAAATTGTTATAATTGATGTTAATGTCCATTTCCCAATTTTTAATTTTTAGTAGCTTGCTAAAATAATGTAGGGCTATATCTTCTTAAATGAACCCCACATCTTTTTCTCGTTACTATTCTTTCTTGGTTTCTATAAATTCTGATTGTAGCTCTTGACAAGTTGATGGTCTGACTATATACACAGTCATGTGACTCAGAGTCACATCTATAATAAGGATTTTCCTAGATGTTGAAATGTAGTTGATTTCATTCCTTATGATATTGTTTGTTACTCTCCGTGTCCAAATAACTGGCACTTATGCAGTATTTTAAGGTTTACAAAGTGTTTTTACAAATATCATCTCACTTGGTCCTCATGACAACCCTGGGAGATAAATGCTATTGTTAGTTCCATTTTACAGACAAGGAAACTGAGGTACATTGAGGTTAAGTGACTTGCCCAGGTTCCCAGAGCTAGTAAGTGTTTGTGGACCAATTAGAGCTCATGTTTTCCTGACTCCAGATCCAGTGCTCTGTGCTCTGTACCACCTAACTATTGGTATGATTATATCCAATTTAATAGAAATGGGAACTGAACCTGGGATTTCTTTGATCTATGTAACTCCTCTCCACCAATGCAAGTCTGCACCTTCTCTGCAACTCATAGTCTTAGAGAATTGCCTACCACACTGAGATGTCAAATGACTTGCCCACAGTCACACAGCCAGTATGTATCAGATGTGAAACTTCAGGTACAGTCTTACTGGCTCTGAGGTCAGAAACCCACCCACTATACCACACTGCCTCTTTGGTAAATATACATTTCTTAAAAACCAAGACTGTACATAATACTCTAGATAAAAGTTCACGGTTCCATATGAAATTTTCTTTTAGTGTTCTCTATATATTGAAATACTTATGTTTTCTAAAAAGAGAGAAAAGACCTGAGGGTATGAAAGCTGTGTGCACATCTTTGAAGGGATGTCATATGGAAAAGAGATCAGTTGTTTTGCTTACCCACCGAGGACAGAACTAGGAGCAATGTGTAGGAATAACAAAAAGCATTAGGTGGAATGTCAGGTAAAACTTTCTGACCGTGAGAGCTGTCCCAAAGTGGAATGGGCTTGAGGAGGTGGTGGGTTCCCCATTACTGGAGGTCTTCAAACAAAGCTGTAGGGAGGAATGCTGTTGAGATGCAAGTTGGACTAGATGCTTGCTGAGGTCCCTTCTCAGAGATTCTGTAATGAGAATCATGATTCTTATTCGTTCAAAAAGTAGCCCCTTCTGGTGGTGTGTGCTTCACATGTGAAAGACAGCATTATTCACTCCCTCATCGCATCTGTATAAATTGTATTCCACACAATATTAGCTTCATTCTTAAGGTAGTAAAACAATCAGAGAGAAGGGAAATTAACAGTCCAAAGTCACATTCTAGGAGTAGAACACAGTGGAAAAGCAGTTTGTTAGGCAGTCCACCCACTCTGTTGATCCCTGTCCCCTTGCAAAAATATTCTTTTGGTTTGCCTCTGAAACATGCCAAGACAACACATTCCACTCACCTGCAATTTATACAGATTATAAGAATTCAGATTCATGTATCTATCATCTCATGCAAACTATGTAAACAAAGCATACCTGCTAGTGACTGCCCCTGAATCTGTCTCATTTTTTCTCTCTTCTTTGCAGGGTTTTTACTTAGAAATACAAGTTCCCTTAAAAAATTCAGACCAGTTGAACGCAATTCTGAACCACTAGCTAGAAGGCCGACAGCTGCTGCAGTAATGCTCATTGTAAGTTCAACACTTTGGTCTTTCTCTGTCTGTTATCCAGAAAGGACTAGTATTAATTCATTCAAAGAAGCCATTGGGCTTCAAGAACCTATAGGACGGGAAAAAACCCAAACCCAAACAGCTGTAGACCATAAAAGGGGAACATCAATTACAAAGTCTATATTTGTATTTATGGGAACAATAATACAATTTTCTCAGTTTGAAGTCCGGTTGATATTACTTTCATCATCAAACCAAACAGGCTTTTAAAGGAAATTATCAAGGGAGAGGTGATTTTCCCCTCCTCCCATGCAGGTATTTACATATAACTATTAGCTCCATCTGAAGAGTTTTGCTGTTTGTCCTCTGTACTGTGAGGCTATCACTGGGATGGTTTGCATAAGCAATGCATTTATTTACTAATCTTCAAAGAGTCTCTATTTTTCCTGGCTTTCCACTGTAGTCATTAGAGGTCACAACCCTGCAGGAAATATGGGCTGCCATGGTAACACAAAATGTCTGCTGCTGGGCTTAGTGTAATTCCTCCCTAATAGAAAAACAACAGCCGTAAATCCCATCTTTGATAAACTGGCTTATTGTTGTAGGGAGCCCCCACCTGTGAGGCAGGCATCCCTCCAGAGCAGTTTTTAATGATTAAAAAAAAAGGACACCAGTATATCACATAGGAAATTTTTTTTTTAATTTTGCATGTACAATTAGATCAAATTATACCAGGCAAGCCAAATTCCATATCAGGTTTAAAAAGTGAGAACATTTTGTTCTTTTGCTTATTTGTTCACTTGACACATTTCTTCAATGTGTAGTGCTGGGATGGCTCAAAGCTTTCCCAAAATCTCTCTGGAAAACTTGGAATAAAGGGAACCAACCACAGAGCTCCGAAATAGTAGGCAATTAGATATAATTTATTAGTTTCCAATCTTTGTGTTGGTGAGAAGTTGGCAAGCAAGGGACACTGAGCAGGAGATATGAAGCTGCCTCAATTTCAGTCTCAAAGAGAAATCATAAGCAATAACAATGATGGAAAGCTACTCACACTCCCCTTTAAAATTCCGGGGGGAGACAAAAGAAACTGTGCACATAAGGGAAAACCCACCACGCAGTTGTTCTTTCTGCTCTCAGAATGGGTCACAAGGAAAACAAAGATCACAAATGTAGAAATAGTTATCTATACAGTATTCAGTCCCAATCTTAAACATCACAGTGTTTAAAATGTTTCTTGTTATTATCATCAAAATCAGTTGTAGAAACACTTCATGTCATAGAAAATGAGGTCTTATGATCATTCTGGATATCAGATATATATAAATTATCAGATACAGATAAATCTATAGAATATAAAGAAATCTATTGATATAATAATAACTGACAGTTATATAACACTTTAAAGTTGGAAAGTACTTTATATAAATTATCAGGAAGACAGCATGATACAGCAGAAAGGGCGTCCATAGGACGTGAATTCAAATCTCAACTCTACCACTTTTTATCTTCGTGACCTTGAGCCAGTCACTTTCCCTCTCTGGAACTCAGTTTCCTCATCTGTAAAGTGAGGTTAGACTCAATGATCTCTGAGATTCTTCCCATTCTAATTGTTCATTCATGAATTCATTCAACAAACCTTTATTGGGTGCTAACTATGGTTAATTTTCTTGGAGGTGAGTATTCATTCTCCTGAAGACCTCACAATAAAAGTGAATATAAATATAAGGCCACTTAACTCTTGCTGCTCTGCCCCTGGCTCTTGGAGTAGCTATTGCCAGTCCTTAAGTCCATCCTTGGACTCCTTGGAAGCCCCATGTTCTTCAAGAGACCTTTGTTGACTGCACTAGTCCATGTGGCTCCCCAGCTTCTCAACTTCCTTGTCTGTTTCACACATAGTAGATACTTAAACACAAGTAGAATGGAAGCTACTTGGGAGGGATTATTTTATTTCTTTTTCTTTGTATGTTCAGTGTCTAGTACAATGTCTGCCATATATTAAGCACTTAATAAATACTTGTAAAATTTTAAAATGTTTGGTAAATCAAATCATTCAGATCATTGGCAACATAAGATTTAGACAGTCTGTGTGACCCTGGGCAAGTCACTTAACCCCAATTGCCCTCCAAAAAAAATTTTAGACAGTCTTTGGGAAAGTTTTTAGAGATCCAAGCCCCTTTTGCAGATGACAAGGCCAAGGTCTAGTGAAGGGGATTGGGGGGTGATCTACAAATGACAAGATAGTAAACAGCAGAACTGGGATTTAAACTGATGTTCTCTGATTCCGCATTTGGTGCCTTGTACATAGCAAGTGCTTCATAAATGTTTTCTCATTCATTCACTCATTTACCACATGTTCATTTGGCATCTCTAGCATACTACCTGGCTGATACATAATGACTCTCTGTGTGCTTTGTCTCCTTAGTTTGAACTGCAGCCTCCATTAGGACAGATCCCTTTCCCAGACAATTTCTCAAATGGCACAGGGTTCTATTCAGAGTATATGTCATGAGTGGTTGCTGCAGTTGAGATTATAGGCTCATTAATCAATCAATAAGCATTTATTAATGGCCTGCTCTGAGCAAGGCACTGTACTCAGCACTAGGCAAACGAAAGCAAACAGTCCCTACCTCTAAGGAGATTATATTTTATCAGGGGAGATATGTTACAAAAGAGATATAAGGTGATGGAGGGTAGAGGAGGGCACTAGCAGCTTCCAGAATAGAAGTGGGTGTTGTGTACACACACAAACTCATACACACATTAATGGTATCTCTATTTCATCAGAATGATAATTATAGACAATGTCTGTTCCTGATAACTCAACAAATAATATAAAGCATCTACCAAGAAAGGCATTGTTGTCCTTCATACTTGAAGAAGACCAAAATGATATCATTGTGTTGGGGTCGATTACTTTGTGTCCAGCTATGGTTGATCAAACCACTATGAGCTCAGAAGGCTCTACAACAGTTTGGGTACAAATAGTCCATATGAACATTTGGAGTAGAAATGTCTTTAAATTTCCACACCTAATGTTTCATTTGAGCTAATGCAATTCTGCTTTGCTCATAGAGCATAGTACCTTCTCTCATATGGGCACTCCATTCTGGGCAGTCATGTCCCAATATCTCCCATATCTCACAATCAATTCCAAAGTTCTTCAGAGAGATCTTAAGCATGTTCTCATATCACATCTGACTTCTATGTGAGCATTTGCTTTATGTGACTTCTCCATAAGATAGGTTTTTAGGCAAACGTATGTTTGACATTCGAACAACTTAGCCAGCCCATCAGAGTTGCCCTCTCTGCAGTAGAGTTAGAATACTTGACAATTCACCTCAAAAGAGGACCTCAGTTTCTGGTACCTTACCCTGCCAGGTGACCAGGAGCTGATAGACTGTCCAGGTTTCACAGGCGTACAACAATGAGGTCAGCACACTGGCTCTGTAGACCTTCAGCTTGGTAGGCAATCTGATACTTCTCTCTCACGCTTTCCTTCAGAGCCTCCCAAACACTGAGCTAACTCTGGAAATTCGTGTGTCAATCTTATCATCTATGTGGACATCCCTGGAAAGTACACTGCCAAGGTAAGGAACTTATCCACAGCATTCAAAACTTCTCTATTTGCAATAACCAATGGTTCTACATCCAAATGGTGTGGTGCTGGTTGGTGGAGAGCCTCTGTTTTGATGTTAATTGTCAGACCAAAATTAGCACAAAAGAGGCAGTGTGGTTCAGTGGAAAGAAGCTTTGGAGTGAGAGGATCTGGGTTCAAAATTCACCTCTTCTATTTCTTACCCATGTTACTTTGGGCAAGTCACCTCACCTTTAAGGGACTCAGTTTCTCCATGTGTAAAATAAAAGAGCTAGACTAAATGATCTCTGAGGTCCTTTCAAGGTCTAAATTTATGAGCCTATGGTGCTATGCAGAAGATTGTAGCACCTTCCTTGCACAGAGGGATAGAATAGAGATTGGAGCTATGATGTTAATGGTATAAGGAATTTCCAGGGAAGGACAGCATCTTCTCTCCTTCTTCTAATCTCGAAGAGTTCCCTAGGGCAGGGCTTCTTAAACTTCTTCTGATCATGACCCCTTCATCACTGGTCAAGACCCACAGTTTAAGAGGCGCTGATCTAGAACACCTAGAGGAGAAGGAATTTGTCACCCAGCCAATAGGTATCAGAGGTAGGACTCGAACCCAGGTCTTCCCAGCTCTCTATCCATTCTGCTTCTGAGAGCTACTCTGGTCTCCTCTTTGTCATATTGCTACATTAAGCATGAAGCTTCCAAAGTCCTTGTTCCAATTTATTAAACTTTAATGCATTTAGTTGCACCCATGATAGAAGCAGATGTGTTCAAACAGTTGTTTACTCATCAAAACTGCCTTCTTTGGAGGAACTGAGGGCCAGAAATGCAATTTAGGAAGCCACTTGGCAGCAAATGAAGACTGTTTCAGGAAACTGGAATCTTGGATGGAAGACTGTGTCGACGAAGAAGGCAGTTATGTGAGACCCCGGAATCAGAGCTATCTCTGGCTTATTCATCATGAAATATGCCTCCATATGCTACCTCACTGTTTGGGTGCCTCTGAAGCCATTCTGCTTTATAAGAGCCCTGTGAAACAGATACCAGATTTGCCAGATACTTCACTGGTCTTTTGTTACCAAAGTGAAAATGATCATTGTTTTTAAATGGTCTTTGCCAGGAATGCACTCTCCTCTTAGCAAGGCTTAGTGATATTTGGCCAGCCTAGTATCAATGGAAACTGCTACTTCCTGCTTCCTGCTACTCAGCTCTATTCAGTTTATTAAGCACCTACTACATGCAAGGAACCATGCTCAGTTCTAGACTTGAAACCACGAAACAAGACAATCCCAGCTCTTGAAGAGCTCACACTCTAGTAAGGAGATAACACAAATTATGAATTGGATGATTACCTTGGACAGTTCATACAGAAAGGGATGACTACTATGAACGCCTTCTAAAAAGGAAGAAAACAGCTGAACCAAATCAGGACACCCACAGGTCCAATGGAGAAAGAGAAGACCTGGATTCAAATCCCAACTCTGACACTACTTGGGTGACCCTGGTCAAGTCCCTTCACCTCTCAGAACATGTGATTCTTCATTCGTAAATAAAGGGGTTGAACTAGATGGTGTCTAAGGCTCCTCCAGCTCTATATGACCCACAATGGTAAGTCGAACTTGCTAGTGTCCAGCAATGTAGCAGCACCCACAATCATTGGTTACAAATTGTCAATTAATTTTTCAAATTAATTTTCAATCATTTTATTGACATTTTAAATAATTATTTGGTTTTTATTTTATTTGTATTCAATTAAAATTGAATCTTAAAAAAAGTGAATTAAAGATGATCAGCTTTGCTGTAACTGAGGCGTTTCCAATGAGAAAAAGGGCTACATTTCTCAACATTGCCTGGATTCAGATTTGTGTCTTCAGCACACTGGGTGATTTCCCATTGGAGAGTTTTCTGGGACTTCAGAATGAAGATTGGAAGAAAAATGGAGGAAATGGAGATCCCTGCTGTGCTTCTAGGACTGAACATGGGCAGCTCCTCTGGTTGTTGGACTTGGCATAGAGCCAGGATATTTCCTGGCTGTGGGAAAACTTTCCAACAGTGAGTGGGACTTGGAGGGAGACAAGGACAGAATAACGACAAAGGGAAACCCAAGGAATATGGAGCACATCTGAGGCAAACTGCAGAGAGCAGTGATGAGCCAAAGAAACAGAAAACTCGAAGGAAACATTTCTGATTACAATGCTAGAGGCATCTGTGCAAACGGCTCCCACCTCCTTGGCTCTAGTTGCAAGGACAGAGAAGCATTGTCCTGACCTTTTCCATTTCAGAGGCATGAGATTTGGAGAGGACATTGGCCTAGCCTACTGTCATAGAAAACAGATTTGCAATTTTACTCACGTGGGAATCAGCAGCAGCAAACATTTATTAAGTATTTACTCTGCACCTGGCAATGTCCTAAGCATGGGGGACACAAAGAAAGGCAAAAACAGTCTCTGCCCTCAAGGAGCTCACATTCTAATAGAGGAGACGACATGCAAATAATAATATGCATACAAAGGAGAACCAGAAGGCAGATGAGAAGGGAAAGCATTCCAGGCATGGAAGACGACCAATGAAAAGGCATGGAGTCAGGAGACAAAATTGTTGTATGTGGAAGACATTAAGAAACATTAAGAAGGCTAGGGTCACTTGATCATTAAGAAAAAGGAAGGGAGGAATGTGTACAAGGACTGGAAAGGTAGGAAGGAGCTAACCTATGAAGGACTTTAAAAGCGAAACAGAAGATTATATTTAATTCCTGGAGGTAATAGGGAGCCAATGGAGTTTACTCAGGAGAGGAGTGTTCAGTAGGTGTCCAGATCTATACTTTTGGAAGACAATGTTGACAGCTGAGTGGAGGATGGACTGGATTGGAGAGAGACTTGAGACCAGGAGGTCAGACAGAAGATGACTGCAAATAGTCCAGGCATGAAGTGATGAGGGCCTATGCTGTGTGAGTAGAGAAAAGAGAATATAAGAAGAATACTGGGAAGGGGGAAATGTCAAGACTTGGCCACAGATTGGCTGGGTGAGGTGAACACAAGTGAGAAGGCGAGGATGACAGTCACTTTGTGAGTCTGGGTGACTAGGAGATTGGTGATTCTTTCATGGTGCCTTTGACAGTCATAGGGCAGCTTGGTGGGGAGAGGGAGTGGAAGGTAGTGAGATCCACTTTGTACATTTGGAGCTTGAGATATTTTGTGAGGAATCCAGTTGAAGATTCAAGCCCACAGATAAGCAGAGAGGTTAGAGATGGATAAAATATTCGAGAATCATCAGCATAGAGATGATAACTGAATCCATGAGGGCTGATGAGATCACCAAGCAAGCACCCCCAAGCGTCCTCAGGGTTTGCTGCTAACACAGGTTCTTGGATCTGCTTTGATAAAGGAAAGCAACTCAAAATGGGTGTAATGTAATACCAAGCAAAGGCAACTTCCCAGGTTCAAAATACCAGCATAGGTGCTCTCTATTTTATTCAGTAACAAACCCAGAACAGAGAAGATCAAAACATGACATCATTCAAAATACAGCATTTACTAAGTGTGATTAAATCATCTCCAAGGCCTACCCCACCCCAGGACTTTCCAATCATTCAATCAATTACAAAGTCTCTGTTCCAAATACTTCTCCACCCCTAGGCTATACCTTAATTAAGTCCACCACAAAGCCCCTCTTCTCAAATGGAGATTAGTTTCCAAACATAAGTAAAATACATTCATTTGCTCAACCATAGAACACAAAAAGGTCAAAAGTTCCCCACCCCTGGATCACAATTGAATCTACCCCAGAGTTACATCAAGTTTAAACACAGCACTTAATACCCAAATGGAGGTCTTTTCTTCATCTTGACACGAGGCAAGTTCTCAGCAATCTTAGTTCCTGGGGAGACAAGGCTTAGCAAGGCCATAAGATACATTGCCAGTCCCTTCATGAATTTATCCTCTGTCTGTAGAACAGTCCTAGAACCCCTGAACACATTAGCAAAGCCCTCTCCCAGGATTTCTGTAAACATACAACAAGAAAATCCTTCTTCAGGGCTTCTAAACCAACAGAAAGGCTCCCAGACCCCTGCAACAACAGCACTGTCCTTCACCAGTGGACAGTATTCACTCTCAGTACTGTCCCTCACCAGTGGACAGTATTCACTCTCTGTCTGCAGGACAGTCTCAGGCCTTCTTAACCAAATGCCAGGTTCCAGGACTTCTTCAACAGGACAGTCTTTCACCAGTGGACAAATCTGGCAAAATAACATCAAAACAGACAGACAAAGTACCAGCAAAACAGCCATGTCTCCTCAGTCCTTGGCAGCTCAGGGGGCAGGTCTCAAAAGTCCAGGGCAATTCAAAGCGGCCACCAGCAATCTCTTAGTCTCTCCCTCTACACGAGGTGCTGCTTCCAAAAAGAACTTCCGCCTCTCTCTTGTCTCTCCAAATCTACGTCACCAGCTCCTCCCAGTCAGGACTTTCTTTTCACATCAAAAAGTCCATCCCACAGGTGGGATTAACAAGCTCTGGGTTTTAATACAATCAATTTGAAAACCAAGCCAATACAGGGGAATCTTTAATTGCCATTACTATCACATTCCACCCCTCCAGGATCCTTGGCCTTACAATCTCAATCTAAATGGCCATGGATCCTGGAACAAATAGAGGCACTATGCTTTGTACTCCTTACAGACTACGCCATAATGTAATGTAATACCAAGCAAAGGCAACTTCCCAGGTTCAAAATACCA
>NW_027186899.1:32633-58150 GCF_028583685.1 Petaurus breviceps papuanus | reverse complement strand
CCAGTTTTCACCCCAACGTTCACTTCTGCATATGTGTCCAGGCAGTAACCCCTAGACCTTGAACTTTCTCCCTTCGTCTGCTATAATCCTTCTCTTTCTACAAGAACCATTTCAGTAGCTGTTGCAGAGGTGAGGGTGACCCGTGGGGTCCCTGGAGAACTATTCCTGTGAGCTGGGGAGTGACAGGCTGCTACACAGGCTGCCCAAGGGAAATAAAGACGGATAAGGCAGGGGAGGGCTGACCCATATGTCCTCTCGGGGGAGGCACATACCCAAGTGACCTCTGAGAGGCGGGACACATTTCTCTGAGTTCTGGGGCGGCAGTGTCAGCTGGGAGAGAGGAGCTCTAACATGGACGGGTGTGTGAGCTGGAGTAAGGAAGTGGGCCAGGAACAGAATTTAGCACTTACCTTGGGGCGATTTCAGGAGGCCCGTCTCTGGGGCTCAGAGTTTCTGGAGAAGATGGGTTTATCGAAGGGATGGATGGGTCAAGGCTGCATCCTCACAAACCCTGACCAGCGGTCGTGTCGAAGCCTGGGTCTCCTGTTTGGGAATCGCTTTGTAGGAGGAAGGAGCTCTGCTGCCAGCGCAAGCTAAAAAAGCAGCTTAGTCGCAGGTACCCAGAAACCGAAAGTGACATAGGCAGACTATATAGGCAAAGGGTGCCCCAGAAGCGGCCTAGAATTCAGAGAAGGCCTCTGACCCCGCCCCTCTCGTTAACCACACCCATCTTTCCCTCCTTCAATCTAGGCACCACCAAGTCAGCTCCTTCCCTGGTCCTCTCCGCCAAGACTTTGCCTCAGCCTCCTTTTCTCTTAGCCGCGCGCCCTCCAGTCCTTTGGGTCCTCTGGACCAGCAACTTGGCTCTAACGCAGACCCTAACCCTCCATCCCTTTCTAGAGGGGAAGCTGCCATATGCATCATCTACTACAAGGTGGGCTCTGCTGTGTGCAGTGGCACAGGACCAGAGACAGTGAGACCTCCACAGGCTACGAACGCCAACGGATTGGGTGGACTCTGGGACTGGAGTCTGAGGGTGCGGGTCTGGTCTGGCTTCTGCTGTGGGTCGGCTCGTGCCCATTCCAGAGGAAGCCCAGGAGGGGCCCAGCCACAGCTGAGCCTTGGCCCTCCATCCTGACCAGACAGGTCAAGAGAAGGACGCTCCTCTTCCTCTGGCCCCTTAGTTCCACATCAGCCCCTCCCTCTCCCCTCCTTCTCTTCTTCCCTTCTCCCTCTTTCCATCTTCGTCCTCCTCAGCCCCCTATCCATCCATCCTCCCCTTCTTCTTCTCCTCTATGTCCTTCTATCCCTGACCCTAATAATTTTTTTTAAAAATTAAGTTAATGTTACAGAATCCCCCCCCCCCCAAAAAAAAGGGATGTGAGAAGACACATCCTTCCCTTTCTTTGTAGAGGTGGGAGGTCCACAGTCATGGACAGTTGCACACATTTTCAGACTGTTTCTGATCAATTGATCACTTTTGATATTTTTTCCTCTTCTATATTTTTCTCCAATAGATAGATATTCTTTGTGAGAGGGAGGAATGCTGAGGTAAATTAAGATATTGTAAAAAAAAGATTGTTTTAAGGTTATTTAAATAATTTTTAAATTATTAGAAATCTCCTCCCTCTCATATCCCCCTCCCAAAGGAAGGCATGAACTTTGCTAACAACTGTTCTTAGAGTTCCTAACCTTTGTGGTGGACAGAGAATGTTTATTATTGATTTGGAAGACTTGAACACAAAGTATATTAAGACTTTGTTTGTACAGGCACTTACTTTGTAATTCTTTCCAAACAACATTGAGTAGCATGGCTTACTGAAAAAAAGTACTGGCATTCTTAGACCAGACACATCCAGAGGCACCAAAAAAAAAATGAGGAGAGGTTAAAGGGTTCCCTTCTTTTCTTCTCCTTATATTACTACCAGATTATATACTTAACTCCTGCCTGAAAGCCCATTGGTATGGAACTCTCTCCTTATTGTTGGGAGAGGAGCAGCCTGCTCTATGCAGGTGGCAGGATGGATTTGGCAAAAGCAGAACTCTGGTTTTCTTCAAGACTTCAAACTTTGAGATTCTCCAGGTGATTCTGACTTTGGAAGGGGCCAACCCCACTTCAGCCTGCTGAATGAAAAGACCTTGGGCATACATAGTTGGAATTGGCATGCTGCATCATGCCCCTATCTCCAGCTTGTTACACTAGGGACTTTGGAGAGTTTCCCTTAGATGAGATCTGAGATTCTCTCTTGGCTGAGCTGTTACCTTGCTCCCAATGGCACAGTTCCTTAACTATAAAAAAAAAATGTGCCCACCGTTTGACCCAACAATACCATTACTAGGTCTGTAGCCCAAAGAGATCAAAGAAAATGAAAAAGGTCTACATGTGCACAAATATTTAGCAAATCTTTCTGTGGTAGCAAAGAATTGGACATGGAAATGATGCCTATCAGTTGGGGAATGACTGAACAAGTTGTAGTATATAATTGTGAAGGAAAACTATTGTGCTATAAGAAATGCTGAGCCTGCTGGTTTGAGAAGAACCTGGAAAGACTGATATAAACTTACGTAAAGTTAAGTGAACAGAACCAGCAGAACATTGTACACAGTAACAGCAATATTGTAAAGATGACCAATTGTGAATGACTTAGCTACTCTGATCAAAATAATGATGCAAGATAATTTTGAAGGATTTAGGATGAAACATACTATCCACCTCCAAGAAGTGATGGACTCTGAATACAGATTGAAACATACTTTCTTAAACTTTATTTTTGTTGTCTTGGGTTTGTGTTTTCTTTTGAAGTATGGCTAACATGGAAATATGTTTTGCATGATATCAATCTGTAATCTATATCAAATTACTTGCCTTTGCAAAGAGGGTGGAAGGGAAGAAAGGAGAGAATCTGGAGCTTAAAATTTTTGAAAATGAATGTTAAATTTTTTCTACATGTGATTGAGAAATACTTAATGGAAATAACATATATTGGAGGGGGGAGAGTTGTTTCATTCTGTATTGTCTAAATATATCATCCTATGTATACCTTCGATGATTTCTGTTTTGCAACTGATTTGTATAAAAAAGTTTTCTTTCCTATTTACTATGTGAGTTCATTGTGGAACTGGTATTTGGTGGAAAGAGGCCATGGATATAAAGCTTGGGGTCCTCTTTCCCTTCCCCAAATAAAAATGAGACAGAGCAATCAAAAGATTAAACCCAGTCTATCACCTAGACTAAAAAGATTTAAGGAAGAAGATAAATAACTTCTAGAATAGTAATCCCTCTATCTGACCCCAATCTATTCCTCTGTCCCCTGGTAATAATGAAGGTCTCCCTTGGAGAAGGGCAGGAGGAGAAGAGACTAGAGATGTTTCTTATGCCTTCTGATTCATGTAGCCAAACAACAAGCCTTGCCAAGTGGGGGAAGAAGGAACCTCTACATTTGGAGACTTTCATACACATAGGGGCTTCTCTATGCATATTATTAGAATTAATCATTTTATGAGTATTTCACAGAATTCAGTTATCAATCCATCTGATTCGGTGGTTCCTTCCTGACTTTTGGAATTTTATGGAAAGTCTGTTCAATTTATGTTTTTACATTAGTTAAATGATCTATACATTGGTTCATCTCTATAGTTATATTTTTGTAATTATTCATTTATTTCACCAAAGTTATTAGTTTTGTTGGCATATAATTGGGCAAACTAGTCTAATAATTTCTTTTGTTTTCTCTTCAATTATTATTAATTATTCATCTTAAATTTTGATAGGAACAACATGATTTTTACTATCTAAATGTGACATTTCTCTTTCATTTGTTTCAAAAGATAACTCCTAAATCTCATGTGTTTTTTTATTACAATTTTATTCATCTCTTTAGGCGATTACTCCTCAAGACTCCAGGCAGAGTCTATTCTTTGGGATTAAGGGTAAAAGGAAGAAACTAATTGTATTCTTTTCTGGCTACTCTAAATTTATATGACCATCAATGCTGGGGACAAGGATGGCAGGCCTCAGAAAATTTGTCTTCTAAGTCAATTGCCTCTCTTCTTTCATCCTTCCTACAGTTTCTCACTACCTCAGGTTAACCCCTATCTACTTAAATCCCATTCTTTATTTTTTTCTTAATTAATTTTTAATTTTCAACATTCATTTCCACAACATTTTTAGTTATAATTTTTTCTCCCTGTCTTTCCCCTATCCCCCACCCCAAAATAGCAAGCTTACTGAATATCCCTTCCCCCAATCTGTTTTCTCTTATATCCTCCTGCATCACCCCCCCCTCAAATTTCTAGTAGAGCAAGATGATTCTATACTCCAGTGCCTGTACATCTTACTTCCCAATTGCATGGGGAAAAATTTTTTTTTAACATTTGTTTTTAAAACTTTGAGTTTCAGATTTTTCCCTTCTTCCCTCCTCACCCACCCCCACTGGGAAGATAAGCGATTCAATATAGGTTGTACATGTGTAGTTACCCAAATCATTTCCATAATTGTTATACTGTGAAAGACTAACTATATTTCCCTCCATCCTGTCCTGCCCCCACTTATTCTGTTTTCTCCTTTGACCCTATCCCTTTACAAAAATGTTCGCTTCTAATTACCCACTACCCCAATCTGCCCTTCCTTCTATCAACCCCCCTTTTGACCCTTACCCTCCTATTTTCCCATATGGTAAGATACCAATTGAGTGTATGTTATTCCCTCCTTAAGCCAAATTCAATGATAGTAAGGTTGTCCCATTCCCTTTCACCTTCCTGCTCTTTGCCTCCATTGTAACAGTTTTCTCTTGCCTCTTTTATATGAGATAATTTACCCTAATCTATGTCTCCCTTTCTCCTTCTCCCAATAAATTCTTCTCTCATCTCTTAATTTCATTTTTTAGATATCATCCCTTCATATGCAACTTATCCTGTGTCCTCTGTCTATATATACATGAACATACATATGCCCACACTCACATATACATTTATATACACATAAATATATATGTACGTATACATATATATTCTGTTCAACTGTCCTCATAATTGAGAAAAATTTTATGAGTTACAATTATCCTTTTTCCATGTAAGAATGTACGTAGTTCAACTTCAATAAGTTCCTTATGATTTCTTTTTCTTGTTTACCTTCTCATGTTTCTCTTGCTTCTTGTATTTGAAAAACCAATTTTCTGTTCAGTTCTTTTCCTTTTCAACAAGAATGCTTAAAGATCCCCTATTTCATTGAATAACCATATTTTCCCCTGAAGCATTATACTCAGTTTTGCTGGGTAGGTTACTCTTGGTTTTTGTCCTAGCTCCTTTGACCTCCAGAATATCATATTCCAAACCCTTCAATCCCTTCATGTAGAAGCTGCTATGTCTTTTGTTATCCTGACTGTGTTTCCAAAATACTCAAACTGTTGATTCCTGACTGCTTGCAGTGTTTTCTCCTTGACCTGGGAACTCTGGAATTTGGCTATAATATAGCTAGGAATTTTCTTTGGGGGATCTTTTTCTTTTTTTTCAAATTCTTTATTAATTTCTGGTTTACATCATTCATTTCCACCAGATTTTGAGTTACAGATTTTATCCCCATTTTCCCCTACCCACAACCCCAAAATAGAAGTCCCACAAGATATCTCCTCCTCTGATCTGCCCTATCCCATAACCCCTTAGACTTTTCCAGTAGGGCATGGTGGATCTCTATGCCCCAATGCCTGTATATCTTATTTCCCAACTACATGTAAAATAGTATTAATAATTGTATTTATATATTTGAGTATTTGATTTTAAAACTTTGAATTCCAGATTCATTCCCTTCCTCCCTTGTCACCCACCCTTACTGGGAAGATAAGCAGTTCAGTATAGGATGCACATGTGTGGCTAATGCAAAACATTACCATAGTAGATATATTGTAAAAGACTGACTATATTTCCCTCCCTCCTATCCCACCTCCCACTTGTTCTATTCTCTACTTTGATCCCATCACTTTTCAAAAATGAGTGCTTCCAATTTCCCTCCCCCCCAGCCTTCCCTCCCTTCCATGAACCCCCCTCGCATCCCCTTTCCCCCCTACTCTCCTGGAGGGTGAGATACCCTATTTAGTGTGTATTTTATTCCCTCCACAAGCCAAATTCAATGGGAATGAGTTTGACCCATCACCTTTTGCTTTCCTATTCTTCTCCTCCTTAGTAACCATTTTCCCTTACCTCTTCTGTATGAGATAGTTCACCCCATTCGGTCTCTCCCCGTCTCCTACCATTATATTCCCATCTCACCTCTTAATTTCACCTTTTAAGTATGATCCCTTCCTGTTAAATTGGTCCTGTGCCCTCTATCTATGTATACTTGTAAGTATATATACACACATTCACATATGTATTCATATGCCCATCTACCCTCATATATAGAAATATATATGTATATATTTCTATTCCCTTCAACTACTGAGAAAAGTTTCATAAGTTACAATTATTGTTTTTCCATGTAGAAATGTTAATAGTTCAACTCTGATAAGTTTCTTATGATTTCTTTTCCCTGTTTACCTCCTCATGCTTCTCTTGCTTCTTGTATCTGAATGTCAAATTTTCTATTCAACTCTGGTTTTTTTCAGCAAGAATGCTTGAAAGTCCTCTATTACACTGAATGACCATATTTTCCCCTGAAACATGATACTCAGTTTTTCTGGGTAGCTGACTCTTGGTTTTAATCCCATCTCCTTTGAACTCCAGAATATCATATTCCAAGCCCTTCGATCCCTCAGTGTAGAAGCTGCTAGATCCTGTGTTATCCTGATTGTGTTTCCACAATATTCAAATTGTTTCTTCCTGGCTGCTTGTAATATTCTTTCCTTAATCTGGGAATTCTGAAACCTGGCTATAATATTCCTAGGAATTTTCTTTTTGAGGATCTTTTTCAGGAGGTGATGGGTGGATTCTTTCAAACTCTCTTTTGCCCTCTGGTTCTAAATCATCAAGGCAGTTTTCTTTGAGAACTTCCTGGAGGATGATTTCTAGGTTCTTACTTTGATCATGGCTTTCAGGTAGTCCAATAATTTTTAAATTATCTCTCATAGATCTATTTTCCAGGTCAATGGTTTTTCCCATGAGATATTTAACATTGGCTTCTATTCTTTCATTTGTTTGGATCTGTTTAACAGCATCTTGATTTCTCATAAAGTCATTAACTTCCATTTGCTCCAGTCTAATTCTGAAGCAATGATTCTCCTCATTGAGCTTTTGAGATTCTTTTCCATCTGGCAAATTCAGCTTTTTAAGGCATTCTTCTCCTCATTGCCTTTTTGAGCCTCTTTTGCCATTTGAGTCAGTCTGGTTTTTTTTAAAGTGTGATTTTCCTCAGTCAGGCTATTGACTCTCACTTCATAATTTTCTTGCATTGTTCTCATTTCTCTTCCCAATTTTTCCACCACTTCTCTTATCTGCTTCTTAAGGTCCTCTATGGCCTGTAACCAGCTGGTATTTTCCTTTGAAGCTTTTGGTGCAGGAGTTCTGACTTCACTGTTTTCCTCCTGTTCCATACTTTGCTCCTTTTTGTCCCCAAAATAGGAGTGTAACGTTGGAATCTTCTGTCTACTTTGTTTCCTTTGCCTGGTCATGTTGCCCCTCAGTCACTTGACCCCTGGGCCTTTTGCCACAGTAGGATTCTGCCACCAGACAGGGAAGCTTTCGTCCCAAACACTGGGGTTTTCTCAGCTGCTGGAGGTATTAGATGGGTGCCCTCTCTGAGGTCTCCACACACTCTGGAAACTGGACACACACCCCAGGAACTCCACCCTAAACTGCAATCCAGATCCAAGAAGGTTAAGTCAAGAGTGATTACCCTCAGACTGGTTGCTTGGTTCCCCTACACTCTGCAGGCCAGAAGCTGAAACTGCCATGTGGGGGTGGCTCTGCGGCCAGCTCCTCAGCGGCTTCTTGCCCCGGGGGCAAAAGCTTATGCACCACCAACAACTGGATCCCAAGGTTCACAGTGCACTGACCTCTCACTTTGTCCTTCACATCTATGTGTTGATAATTCTGGAAACGGCCACAGCTGCTGGTGATCTGGAGTCCCTTCAGCTAGTGGTTGGTCAGGCCCACCCTGGGGCTAAACCTTGGTGTAGGGCTGGGCTTGGCTCCCAGAGCACTGTGCTGTCCAATTCCTGCTGGCCTGCCAGGCTGTCCTAAGTGGGAGGTTAGCTTCTTTGTGTCATTTTGTGGGTTCTGTAGCTCCAAAGTTTGTTCAGAGTCCCCTTTTACATGAATTGGAGAAGGTGGGAGCCATAGCCCTGTGAAAGTCTTGTTTCTACTTCACCATCTTGACTCTGCCCCTCCCCTCCTTGGGGATCTTTTTCAAAAGATGACTTATGAATTCTTTCAATTTCTATTTTGCCCTCTGGTTCTAGAATATCAGGGCAATTTTGCTTGATAATTTCTTGAAAGATTGTGTCCAGGCTCTTTTTTTGATCATGGATTTGATCATGATAGTCCAATAATTTTTAAATTCTCTCTCCTATATTTATTTTCCAGGTCAGTGGTTTTTTCCAATGAGACATTTCACATTGCTTCTATTTTTTCATTTGTTTGGATCTGTTTTTATAGTATCTTGATTTCTCATAAAGTCATTAGATTCCAATTGCTCTAATCTAATTTTGAAGGAGTTATTCTCTTCAGTGAATTTTTGAAATTCCTTTTCCATCTGGAAAATTTGTCTTTTTAAAGCATACTTCTCCTCATTGGCTTTTTGGGCCCCCTTTGCCATTTGAGTTAGTCTCTTTTTTAAGGTATTATTTTCTTCAGTGTATTTTTGGGTCTCCTTTAGTAAGCTGTTGGCATGCTTTTCATGATTTTCCTGCATCATTCTCATTTCTCTTCCCAATTTTTCCTCCACTTTTCTTACTTGATTTTCAAAATTCTTCTTGAGCTCCTCCATGGCCTGTAAGCAGTTCATATTTTTCTTGGAAACTTTTCATGTGGGAGTTCTGATTCACTGTCTTCCTCCTGCTCCATGCCTTGATCCTTTTTGTCCCCCCCCAAAAAATATTCCATTGTCTATTTGTGCTTCCTGTGCTTTCTCATATTGCCAGCCAATTACTTGATTTTTAAGCTCTTTGTGAAGGTAGAACTCTGCTTCCAGAATGGAAAAAGCTTTGTCCCAAATCACTGGGGTTTTCACATCTGCTGGAGCTTTTAGAAGGGCAACCTCTCTACAGCCCCTACAAGCTCTGGCTCACTGGTCACACAACCCAGGACCACCACCCGAGACTGTGATCCAGATCCAAGAAGGTTAAAGCAAGAGTGATTAACTTCTGAATAGTTGCTTAGTCCCCTTACAATCTGCAAGCCAGGAGCTCCGAGTCAGCCACACACCATAACTCTAGCTGCTTCTCACCCTGGGGACAACAGCCAAAAAGGATGTATTTAATAATTCTTCCTTTCTACTTTTGATTTCCTTTCTGTTCTCATTCAGTTTTCTCCAAAGGTCTGCCATATCTAACTCTTTTAATATATTTACCTCTTTAATTTCTTTCTTGTTAATTTTTTTATTGGATTTATTGAGTTCTGAGAGGAGGCAGTTAAGATCCCCCCACTAGTGTAGTTTTCTCTCTATTTTTTCCTATACCTCACTTAATATCTTCTTTAAGAGTTTGGATCTGAAACCACTTGATGCACATATGTTTAGTGTTAATATTGCTTCATTCAACAGTACCTTTTAGCAAGATGCAGTTTCTTTCATTACCTCTTTTAATTAGGTCTATTTTTACTTTTACTTTAAGTGAAATCAGAATTTCTACCCCTGCTTTTATTTTTTACCTCAGCTGAAGCAGAACAGCCTCTGCTTCAGATGCTTACCTTTACTCTGTGTGTGTCCCTCTGCTTCTAGTGTGTTTCTTTTAAACAACATATTGTTTTGTAGGATTCTGGTTTTTTATCCACTCTGATTTCCATTTATATTTTATGGGAGAGTTTGTCCCATTCACAATCACAGTTATGATTACTACCTGTGTATTTACCTCCATTCTAATAATATTAACAAAATTTCATGAACTACACATAAATTTTTAAAAATCACTTTTAAACCAGTGCTTAAGTTAAAGAAGGAAAAACAAGATTATTTTAACATATTTTATTCATGCCTTTTGTTTTTATATCCCATCTCAACACCATCAATGAACTCTCTACTTTATAGCAAAGAGTAATGATAAGCCAAAAACATAAAATGTAATGATTATATTTTGATAATATATACAATATTCTATACAGATAATCCCTTACCACTTTAAAATGAGGAAGGAAGTCTATTCCATTTTCTGGTCTCTAGAAGAAATAATTCAACTTCATATTCATAGTCTTTTCATATTTCATGCTTTAATCATTCTTCATATTATTCTCTTGGTTCTGCTTATTTTGATCCCCATCCATTCATACAAGTCTTTCCTATGTTTCTCTGAACTCATATTCACCATTTATTGTGTAATAATATTTGATTATATTCACATGCCATAGTTTTTCAGCCATTCCTCAGCAATAGACCACCTAAATAAAAAGAAATGAATAGTAAGGTGTATGCAAATCAGTAGAATCATACAACAATGCAAAGGAAAAGAGAGAAACATTATTAAAGGGATGAAATAAACAGAACACGAAATGTGAGAACATTTTAATTTTTTTTAAAGCAATTGGGGTTAAGTAACTTGCTCAAGCTTACACGGCCAGTTATTTCTGGGTGTGGTGCTAAGTATCTGAGCTCGGATTTGATCCCCACGTCATCCTGACACTGGGGCCAGTGCTTTTACTCGCTGAGGCATTTTAATTTTTTTAAACCCAGTCACTGAATCTAGGGAAAAAGTTAGTCCCCTAGCATTAGTCAAGTTAATATGAAAAGGTGCAGTGGGGGGGGGGGGGGAGAAGAAAACAAAATTCCAAAAGGAAAAAGAGATGTCAAAACAAGGGGAAGGCAGGATTGTACAATGAAAGTATGCTAAGTTTGGAATCAACAGATCTAAGTTCAAATGCTGGGTCTGACACTACTACTTGTGGCAAATTTGTGACCTCTCTAGGTCACTTTCTTCATTTGTAAAATATTTGCATCCATGGTCAAGAATAAGGTAGACACAGCAATGAAAGGCATTTTCAGGTCTATAAGAAACCCAAAAGAAAAACTTCTTCAAGTTCCCTAACCTAAACAAACTATACACTCAGGTACTGAAAGAACTGGAAGATGTGATTACCAAGCTATGGTCATTGATATTTAAAAAACCATGGAAAAAGAAAGAATTACAATAGGACCCTAGAAGGTAAAAGCTGTCCAGATTTTTTTTTAGGGGAAAGAATACAACCAGCAAGTCTAGATTAATATCTTACATTTATATATCATTTTAAGCTTTGAAAAGCACTTTACAAAAATTATCTCATTTTATTCTCACAACCCTTGGAGGTAGGTGCTATTATTATCTCCATTTTACAGATGAGGAAACTGAGACAAACAAAAGTTAAATGACTTGAGCAAGAACACACAATAAGTGTCTGAGGCTGGATTTGAATATGCATGTACACATGTGTACACATACACATATGCATACACATATGCATATACATATACAAATATATGCATACACACATACATACACACACAATGCCAGTATATTTTGTGTTAATAGTTATGAACATATACGTGCACGTGCGTGTGTATATACACATATATGCATACACACATGCATTTACACACACAGAGGCTAACTGACTTGCACAAGGATTTGTACTCTGAGGCTAGATTTGAACACACACATTATATATATGTATATATGTATATGTACATATCTGTGTGTGTATATATGTATGTGTGTATGTATATATATATAGCCAATATAGTATATACTATAAGCATGATTCTAATTATTGACACTATTCAAGAGTAGATAATTAAAGTAATCATCAATAAATACATAAAAGAGTGAAATGGTAGTCACAAAGAGCCAGTGTGATTTCATCAAACCAAGCTTATTTCTTCTTTTAATAGGGTTACTAAACTAGCAATATTAATAGCTCGCACTTACAACATATTTTAAAGTTTGCAAAGTACTTTGCATATATTATCTTATTTGATCCTCACAACAATCCTTTCAGGGTGGGGGCCATTATTATCTCCATTTTACAGATGATAAAACCGAGGCTGACAGGTTATGTGAATTGCCCAGGTTCACATAACTACTTTGTGTGAAGAAAATTCAAATTCATCTTTTCTGACTCCAAGTCAACTCTATCCACTATACCACAGAGCTGCCTTTTTAGCTAGTAGATAACTACATGCCACTGCCATTCTTTTATTTTAGCAAAGCTTTGATAAAGTGTTTTGAAGTATTTACTAAAAAGATGAATAGAGGTATATTTGGTGATAATACAAAATTCAAAAAGCTCTTGACAGGTTAGATCATTGTGCTAAGTCTGAGGTAATGAAATTCATAGCAGCATACATAATATTTGGGGTTTTTAAAAAATCAACTTCACAAAATCCACTCACAAAGATGAGGAAAGCATGGTTAGATGGTATAAAGCCATGCATAAGCAGCTTCCAGAGGGTTGTTGCTGGGAACAGCTTTTAAAGTTCAGATTACATAGTATAGTGAACTCTCTATTCAATAACTAATCAGAGCAAAACATTCACAGAAATTCAAGGTACAGCATTCACCATGTCATAACTAAACAACTTATCAATAAAATGGCCACATAGTTTTCAACAAAGTGGTCACATAGTTTTCAACAAAGTACATTCATTTAGTCAATCACAAAATCTTTAATTCAATCACAAAGTACAAAAGTCAAAATTCTCCACCCCTAGGTCACAGTAAATCATAATCTTCTCAGTCAGTAACAGTATCCAAGTAAAGTCTTCTTTCAGCTTGACTAGAAGCTGGCTCTCAGCTTCCATGGTTCCTCTTCCATGGTCCCAGCTCCAACTGTCACCTAGTTTCAAAGGCAGGCATCTCCCAGTTCCTTATCCAGATCCTTGTTCAATTCTTCATCCAATTCCCATCCCATATTGAAGTTCACAGTGCCCAGTCTACCTCAAGTCCTGTTCCTGGGAAGAAGAAACTTGACAGAGCCACAATAATATCCATACACATTGCCAGCACTATCATCAATTCACTATCTGCCTGTGAAATGAACTCAAACCCACCAACAGGGTCTGAGAACTCAACATAAAAATCAACACAGACCCACAAACCAGGTCGAAGAGGTCAGCACAAATCATCAACATAGAAATCAATACAGACCCACAAACCAGGTCCAAGAGGTCAGCACAAATCATCAACATAGAAATCAATACAGACCCACAAACAAGGTCCAAAAGGTCAGCACAAATCATCAGCAAAGTCCTAGGACCTCCAAAACCCTCTTCCAGGACTCCTGTAAACACACAACCATAAAATACTCTTTCAGGGCTTCCAGTAAGGTCCCAGGGCTTCTGTACAAAGTATCACAAGCAAACATTAACACAGACAGAGCAGACAAACAGACTGCCAGCATACCACAAGTTTTCTCCTTGACTCTGCCACTACAAGAGTCCTCTTCTCAGTTCTGCTTCCTCCAGCCTGGGCCTCTCCTTATATATGGTCATTAGCACCTCCTCTTCCTGTTGCAGGAGTTCATGAGTTCTAGGGTTCACAAGTTGTGGGGTTCACATGTTCTGTTTCTTAACAGATTTGATGCAAAACTCAAAAGAAACTTGAACTGAAACAAGGACTTAATTCAATAGCTGAAACAAGGAGTGAACTACTTCTGTGCTTGCCATAACGGATGGAAGTTTGTCTGAAAAAAAGATCTAAAATTTTAGTGAACTATAAGCCCAATATAGATTATTATTATGTCTTCTAAAAAGTTAATGCAAGCTTGGGCTACATTAGGAAAGCCATTGCTTCCACAAAAAAGAAGCAGCACTCCACCCTAAGGGCAATGAGCTGGTACGATGGATAGAGAGACAACCTTGGAGTCAGGATGATCTGAGTTCAAATTAGGACTTAGTCACTTACTAGCTGTGTGACTTTAACCATGCCTCAGTTCCTTATCAATAATATGAGCTCAATCCAGTACCTTTGTCAAGAAAATCTCAAAGGTAGCCACAAAGAGTTGGACATGACTAATCAACAATGAAACTCCACATTATTGAGGTCATTTCTGGAGTATTGTGTTGGGTTCTGTGAACAAAAGAAAGGACACATTGAAAAACTGGAGATCATCCAGAAGAAAGTAACCAGGACAATGAAAAGTCCAAATCATATCAGGAGCTGCTGACATTTAGTTTGAAGAAGAAAATCTAGTGGGGATATATATGATCACTGTTACCATGTTCCTGATGAACCATCATGTGGAAGTTGAATTAGACCTGTTTTATTTGGTTCTAGAGAGCAGAACTAGGGACAATTGGGTGATAGTTGCAAAAGAGACAAATTGAGACCTCACATCAGAAAAATTTAACATTTAGAGCCAACCAGTGGTGGAATGGTCTTTTCAATTATGGTGCTATAATCTCTGTGAACAGTGACCTTCAACCAAGGGATCTGTGACCACTTTCTTGTATTTCAAATTGGGGGATCCTTTTTTTGGGAACATTACTGCCAAGGACATTTCCAGCTCTAAAATTGTGATAGCATAGGATGCTGGATGGAATCTACTATGAAATGTAAAAGAGAAAAATGCAAGCAGGCTTGAATTCAAAAATTCAGCTTCACAAATACAAGATGAGAAAAGTGTGACTATAAAACGGTTCATCTGTTTCAATTTTATTAATCTCTGTTGATTTTCAGGATTTCCAATTTGGGAGTTTAATTGGGGGGGGGGGTAATTTTCCCCTAAATTCTGTAATCTACAAAATTATGGAGGTTTTGATGGGTTGAAATTATAGTAAGAGTCAACAATGCAAAATGTCAGTCTAAAAAGTTATTGTACTATTATGCTACAATGAGAGCAGAGTGTCGAGAAAGAGAGGCAATTGTCCTGATGGGCAGACCTCATCTGAAATGTGTTCACTTTATTTTACCAAGATATGGACAAGCTGGAATTTCCTCATAAGATAGTGAAGGGCTTCAAATTCATACATCTTGTGAGAATTAACTTATTAAGGATGTTTAACATGGAGGAGAGATTAATTTGGACTAAAATGTAAACTTCTTGAGATCAGAATCTTCCATTTTGTGTGCTTTGTGTCACCAGTGCCTAAGCAAGTCATTTAAAAGCCCAGGACTCTAGAGGAAGTTGGTGGAATAAGGTAATAAATTACCTGGGTCTCCTAAATTCCCCTCCAAATAGTTTTAAATAATGCTTTGGGAACTTTTGCCCCACAGATGGGGGTGGGGAGGGTGATAGGGGAAGATTGGAAAAACCCTTTTCTATCACTGCACAGGGGACCCATGTGCATTAGTCAGATGAGGTCCCAGCCTGTGACTCTGGGCAAGGAGGAACCAGCTCACACAGCTGAGGGAGGTGGCAGAGGATCAGTATCCTGCTCATGGATGGAGAGGACTGGTTGAGATGATTCATAAGAAACTGGGGTCTCTGGTTCCAATTCTAAAGCAGAGGAGTGAACTGAACCTTTCAGCCCTAGGTGAGACTGGTGGTGCATGTCTAGGACTTTAGAAAGTGAGAGTGCTTGTGATGGAGGCAAGGGAGAGGTGGGGGGAAGAGCCCTGGTTATAGCTCATGGGAGGGGAGGAATACCTGAGGTCACTGTCCAATTAAGGAGGTTCAGGATTCACGTAAACAGAATGCTCAGCAATCCAAGAAAGACCCAAGGCAATTTCTTTAGAATATTTATTCAGAATATATGTATATATGGGCAAGTGAGAAAGAAACCAGAGATAACAGAGTAAGAGGCTTAAAAATAGCAGAATAAGAGCAACTATGATTAATAGTGGATATATATATATATATATGTAAGCATCACTATTGCAGGGAAGCTCCAACACCTGAGCACACAAGCTGGGGAATCCCGGTACAGCCATCAGGATCCCACATGGGAGTGTCCCAGGCAGGACATCTCCTCCATGGGTGAGATTCCAATTTGGGGTCTGAATCTTACAGTTTAAGTAGTGCTGAAAACAAAGAAGACATACTGCCAGGTGTTTTTAGCAAGCATCATGTTTTGTGTGAGGCCTGGGACAGAGGCCAATCCCTCCAAGCTCCCCTACCCCTCAAGAACGATGTTTCCTTGGAATGGCTAGTTTCAGGAGTTGGGCAGTTATCATATCTCTTCTCAAGGACCTGGCCAGGGTCTCAGGAGAGGAGCAGCCCTCAAGTTCTCAGGATCCCTGTTCCCAAACAGCTCAGGGTAATATAAAGGTCATATTGAGTTGGGGCCTTGGTTTATATAATCTTATTCCTCACAGAGGGGCTTACCTTGCCCCTACAGTCACTTATAAAATGAGGTATAAACCAAAAGAGCAGTGATCATACCTGACTTTGGATCATAGCACATTGGAAGAATAAATAAGTCAAAGACTTCAGAGCTCTGAAAACAACACAAAAACCTGAAACTAAGAAATTATCCTATACTCCCAGGGAACAGAGCTCAACCCTAATAAAAATGTAACAACCAAGAAATTTTCCATTAATAAAAAAGATCAGGGTTCAAACTCAGAAGAAGACAATGACATCAAAGCAGCTATATAATATGCTATAAAGCTAACAAAAAATATAAAATGGTCACAAATGTAAAAAAAAATTCTTAGAAGACTTTTAAAAGTACTTTAAAAATCAAATAAGAGAGATATAGTGAAAATTAGGAAAGCAAATAAGAGTAATGCAAGAGACAACATGGCACGTGGAGGCCTGGATGAGGCCTGGTCAACATGGTGGCAAGTTGATCCACCAACTGCAAGGGCCATTCCCAGGCCTATCCCTTCAAGGCTGGGATCTGACAGAGCTGGGTAAGAGACAAATGCAGGGCCTGTGGGAGTGACAGCAGCTACTCCTGAGACTACAACCCACAACCTGGAAATTTAAAAAGTCCTTATCTGAACTTCCAGGGACCAGGATGGCAGAGTGAACCCCGGCTGCTCCAATCACCCCCTCTCACCCTGAAAACACAGTAATTATTGCCCCAGAGCAAAATTATAAACAGTAAAGGCTTGGAAACCTAGAGGAAGGGTGTGGCTAATGGCCTTCCTTAAAAAGGGTAAAAACAGACTGGAAAGACAAAGACTCTAGAATCCTATTATTGTGAGACAGAGGAACCAAATTCAGAAGGAGACAGTATTGACTGTGGAGTCACAGCTGACCCACAACTAAAGCTTCAACAGGGAATATGAACTGGTCTCAAGCACATAAAGCATTTTTAGATGAACTCAAAAAAACTCTGAAAACCCAATTACAGAGGTAGAAGATAAAATGAATATTTTTTTGAAATCAAAATTGCAAAATTAGAAAACATTACAATTAAGAAAACAGCTTCTTAAAAAGAAAAATGTGTGAACTAAAAATGAAATCTGAACTTACAGAAAAGGAGCTTCAAAAACTAATTGAGGAAAATAATTCACTAAAAATTAGAATCAACCAAATTGAAGCTTATGACTCTATGAAGCACTAGGATTCAGTAAAGCAAAACATCAAGAATGAAAAATTAGAAAAAGAGGTAAAATATCTCAATGGAAAAATAACTTACCTGGAAAACAGATCCAGGAGATTTAATCTGAGAAATATTGGTCTACCAGAAAATCATGATGAAAAAATGAGCCTGGACAACATCTTCCAAGAGCTCATCAAGGAAAACTGCCATGAGATCCTAGAACCAGAAGGTAAAATAGAAATCAAGAGAATCCAGTGGACACCTCCCAAAAGAGATCCCAAATTGAAAAGTCCATGAAATGTTGTGGCCAAATTCCAGAAATATCAGGTAAAAGAGAAAATACTATAAGAAGCTAGAAAGAATGCTGCCATGATGGGGGTGGGGGGAAAGAGAGAGAGGGGGAGAAAATTTTAAACTCAGGGGTCTGTGGAATTGAATGTTGTAAACTAAAAGTAAATAAACAAATCAATTATTTTTAAAGAGTAATGCAAGAAAGTTCTGAACAATTGCGAAAAGAGGCCCACAAGCTTACTGAAGAAAATAATTCCTCAAGGGAAAACTAATGGTTGCATAAGATATCAAGAAATAATAAAACAAAATGAAAAGAATGAAAAAAAACAGAAGAGAATATGAAATATCTCATTGGAAAGACTACTGAGTTAGAAAATAGATCTAGAAGAGATAATGTGAAAATTGTTGGACTAGCTGAAAGTCATGTTCAAAAAAAAAATAAAACTATAGAATTGCTTTTTGGTGACAAAGAGAATCAAACAATAAAACGAGAAGAAGACAGCAAAGTTAAAACTCCTGCGTGTAGCGGCAAGCACCCTAGCATCCCCAGGGTCACTGCCACCACAGGTTCTTGGATCTGCTTTGATAAAGGAAAGCAACTCAAAATAGGTTAACAAGCTTACTTTAATCAGTCAAACATATATCATTTACCTAGTTCAGGGGAAAAAGGTCAGCACCCCAAACTTCAGAATATACAGACAGAATTATCAAGACAAAAACAGATCAAGTAGACAGCTTTCCAAACTGTCCAACCATTACATTCATACCAAATCAACATCTGGGTTTTTCAAAGCTGAGGGGGGGCTCTCAACAACGGCTTCCCAGAATCCAGATCAAATCACAGAACACTTCTCAAAGTGAGCCCCAAAACAAAGCTACACATCAGGTCTTATATAGCCTTCTCCTGGCTCAGAGAATGTAACAACCTTATTGACTCACTGCCCAATCAAAAAGTATCTACTGAAAAACAAGCCTCCCACCCCAGGCTCCAGGTGCACTTTAGCCTAGGGGCAGAGAAGATCTTAAAAATTTACATTCCTATTACACTGCATCAAAAGCAACCAAGAAAAATATGATCTGGCCACAGTCCAAGGAGGTGATCAAGAAGGATTTTGAAAATCAAGTAATAGAAGTAGAAGAAAAATTGGGAAGAGAAATAAGAATGATGAAAGAAAATCATGAAAAGCAAGTCAACAGTCTTCTAAAGGAGACCCAAAAAAATACTGAGGAAAATAACACCCTAAAAAATAGACTAACTCAAATGGTAAAAGAGGCTCAAAAAGTCAATGAGGAGAAGAATGCTTTTTTTTCTTGTTTTTTTATTTGTTTGTTTGGTTTTTTTTTTTTTTGCTTTTTGGAGGGGAGAATGTAGGACAATTGGGGTTAAGTGACTTGCCCGAGGTCACACAGCTAGTTTTTGTGCTCATTTTCTGAGGTCAAATTTGAACTCAGGTCCTTCTGGCTCCAGGGCTTGTGCTCTATTCATTGTGCCACATAGCCGCCCTGAGAAGTATGCTTTAAAAAGAATTGACCAGATGGAAAAAGAATTTTAAAAACTCACTAAAGAAAATAATTCCTTCAAAATTAGATTGGAGCAAATGGAAGCTAATGAGAAACCAAGATACTATACAACATATCCAAACAAATGAAAGAATAGAAGGCAATGTGAAATATCTCATTGGAAAAACCACTTACCAGGAGATAATAGATCCAGGAGACATAATTTTGAAATTATTTGACTACCTTAAACCTGTAATCAAAAAAGAGCCTGGATACCATTTTGAAAGAAATTTTGAAGGAAAACTGCACTGATATACTAGAACCAGGGGGCAAAACAGAAATTGAAAGAATTCACCGATCACCTCTTTAAAAAGATCCCCAAAAGAAAACTCCTAGGAATATCATAGCCAAATTCCAGAGTTCCCAGGTCAAGGAGAAAATATTGCAAGCAGTCAGGAAGAAATAATTTGAGTATTATGAAAAAACAATAAGGATAACACAAGATCTAGCAGTTTTTATTTTAAGGGATCACAAGGCTTGGAATATGATATTCTGGAGGTCAAAGGAGCTAGAATTAAACCCAAGAATCACCTACCCAGCAAAACTGAGTATAATACTTCAGGGAAAAATATGTTTATTCAATGAAATAGAGGAGTTTTGAGCATTCTTGTTGAAAAGACCAGAGCTGAACAGAAAATTTGACTTTCAAACAAAGAAGTAAGAGAAGCATGAGAAGTTAAACAGGAAAGAGAAATCATTAAGAACTTATTTTTTTACATTCCTACATGGAAAGATGATATTTGTAACTCATGAGACTTTTCATAGTATGAGGATAGTTGAAGGGAATATATAAGTATATATGTATACATGCATATATATGTACATATTGGTGGGTGTATGCATGTATATGCATATGTGTATGTGTACACATGTATACATAGACAGAGGGCACAGGATGAGTTGCATATGAAGGGATGATATATAAAAAATAAAATTGAGGTGAGAAAGGAATATATTGGGAGGAGGAGAAAGGGAGAGATAGAATAGGGTAAATCATCTTACATAAAAGAGGCAAGAGAAAGCTGTTACAATGGAAGAGAAGAGCAGGAAGGTGAAAGGGAATGAGTCAACCTTATTCTCACTGAATTTGGCTTATAGAGGGAATAACATACACACTAACCCTACACAAAAGTAGGGGGTAAAAGGATAAGAGGGGGAATGATAGAAGGGAGGGTAGATTGGGGGAGAGGGTAGTTAGAAGAAAATACTTTTGAAAAGTGACTGAGCCAAAAGACAAAATAGAATAAATGGAGATGCAGGATAGGATGGACAGAGAACACTCTTTTTTTCCCATTATTTGTTTTTTATTGGAAAATTTTGTTGTTTATTTTTTTTTAATCAAATGCTTTATTAACTTCTAGTTTACATCATTCAATTATGCAAGATTTTGAGTTACAAATTTTCTCCCCATTTTTTCTACCCACCACCCCAAAATAGCAATTCCACAGGATATCCCCTCCTGTAATCTGCTCTCTCCCATAACTTCTCCCGTACCCCCTCCGACCTTCCAGTATGCCCCAGTGCCTGTGTATATTATTTCCCAGTTACATGTAAAGCAACATTGATAATAGTATATATATTAAACATTTGATTTTAAAACTTTGAATTCCATATTCATTCCCTTCCTCCCTTGTCACACACCCTTACTGGGAAGATAAGCAATTCAATATAGGTTGTACATGTGTAGCTATGCAAAACATTTCCATAGTAGATTTATTGTGAAAGACTGACTATATTTCCCTCCCTCCAATCCCACTTCCCACTTGTTCTAATCTCTACTTTTATCCTGTCCCTTTTCAACAGTGGGTGCTTTCAACTCCCCCCCCCCCCCCCCCCCCCCCCCCCCCCCGCCAGCCTCCCCTCCCTTCCATCATCCCCCTCTCATCCTCTTCCTCTCTACTCTACTGTAGGGCAAGATATCCTTTTTAGTGTGTATGTCATTCCCTCCCTAAGCCAAATTCAATGAGAATAAGGTTGACCTATTCCCTTTGCCTTCCTGTTCTTCCCCTCCATTGTAACCATTCTCCTTTACCTCTTATATATGAGATAGTTTACCCCATTCTGTCTCTCCCCATATCTTCTCATTATATTACTCTCCCACCTCTTAATTTCACCTTTTAAGTATCATCCCTTCCCATTAAATTGGTCCTGTGGCCTCTATCTATGTATACCTGTACACATATATACACACATTCATATATGTATTCATATGCCCATATACCCTCCTATATAGACTAATATACGTATGTGTGTGAATACACACACACACAAACACACAATTTTATTCCCATAAATTATTCTCATACTGAGAAAAGTTTCATAAGTTACAACTGTTGTTTTTTCATGTAGGAATGTAAATAGTTCAACTTTGATAAGTTCAATATGATTTTTTTTGCCTGTTTACCTTCTCATGCTTCTCTTGCTTCTTTTATCTGAATGCCAAATTTTCTATTCAGATCTGGTTTTTTCATCAAGAATGCTTGAAAGTCCTTTACTCCATTGAATGACCATATTTTCCCCTGAAACATGATACTCAGTTTTGCTGGGTACATGATTCTTGGTTTTAGTCCCAGCTCCTTTGACCTCCGGAATATCATATTCCAAGCCCTTTGTTCCCTCAGTGTAGAAGCTGCCAGATCCTGTGTTATCCTGATTGTGTTTCCACAAAATTCAAATCATTTCTTCCTGGCTGCTTGTCCCATTTTCTCCTTGTTCTGGGAATTCTAGAACCTGGCTATAATATTCCTAGGAGTTTTCTTTTTGGGATCTTTTTCAGTAGGTAATAGGTGGATTCTTTCAACCTCTATTTTGCCCTCTGGTTCTAAAACATCAGGACAATTTTCCTTGAGAATTTCTTGAAGGATGATTTCTAGGTTCTTTTTTTGATCATGGCTTTCAGGTAGTCCAATAATTTTTAAATTATCTCTCCTGGTTCTATTTTCCAAGTCAGTGGTTTTCTTCAATGAGATATTTCACATTGTCTTCTATTTTTCCATTTGTTTGAATCTGTTTAATAGTATCTTGATTTCTCATAAAGTCACTAGCTTTCATTTGCTGCAATCTAAATCTGAAGGAATGATTCTCTTCAGTGAGCTTTTGAGATTCTTTTTCCATCAGGCAAATTTGGATTTTTAAGGCATTCTTCTCCTCATTGGCTTTTTGAGCCACTTTGCCATTTGAGTTAGTCTATTTTTTAAGGTGTTATTTTCTTCAGTCAGGTTGTTGACTCTCATTTCATAATTTTCTTGCATCATTCTCATTTCTCTTCCCAATTTTTCCTCCACTTCTCTTACTTGATTTTCAAAATCCTTCTTAAGGTCCTCTATGGTCTGTAACCAGCTCATATTTTTCTTGGAAGCTTTTGGTGCAGGAGTTCTGACTTTGCTGTCTTCCTGCTGTTCCATGCTTTGGTCCTTTGTGTCACCAAAATAGGAGTGTAAATTTGGATTGCTCTGCTTGGCTTGCTTCCTTTGCCTCCTCATGTTGCCACTCAATTACCTGACTTTTGGGCTTTTTGCCACAGTAGAACTCTGTCACCAGAGAGGCTAGCTTCTTCTTAAACTCTGGGGTTTTCTCAGCTGCCAAAGGGATTAGTTGTGTGCCCTCTCTGAAGCCTCCACATGCTCTGGAAAGCTGGTTACGCACCCCAGGACCTCCACCCTAGACCACAATCCAGATCCAAGAAGATTAAAGCAAGAGTAATTACCCCTCAGAGTGGTCACTTGGTCCCCCTACAATCTGCAGGCCAGGAGCTGAAGCTGCCACATGGCTGCGGCTGCAGCACCTCAGCAGCTTCTCGTCCAGGGAGCAAAGGTAGACCACACTCCCAACTACTGGATCCCAAAGTCCACAGTGCACTGACCTCTCACTTTGTCCTTAGCATCTATAGGTTGATAATTCTGGAAAATGCCACACCTGCTGGTGATCTGAAATCCCTCCAGCCAGTGGCTGGTCAGACCACCCTGGGGCTAAATCATCTGACTCATGGGGCTGGACTCGGCACCCAGAGCGCTGAGCTGCCCGATTCCTGCTAGCCTTGTCAGCCTGTCCTCAGTGCAAGGTTAGTTTTTCTGTGTCATTTTGTGGGTTCTGTAGCTCCAAAGTTTGTTCAGAGTTACCTTTTACATGAACTGGACAGGGTGAGAGCTGGAGCCATGAGGAGGTCCTGTTTCTACTCAACCATTTTGACTCTGCCCTCCAGAAAACAGTCTTTCACAACATAGATACTATGGAAATGTTTTGTGTAACTACCCATGTATAACCTATATTGAATTATTTGTCTTCCCAGTGGGGCTGGGTGAAGAGGGAAGAAGGGAGAGAATCTGGAACTCAAATTTTTTTAAACAAATGTTAAAAAAAATTTTGTATGCAACCAGGAAATAAGATATAGAAACAATGGGGTATAGAAATCCATCTTGCCCTACAAGAAAGTAATGGGAAGTCCTTGGGGGGGGATATAAGATAAGGTAGATTGGGGGAAGGGGTATTCAATATGCTTACCATCTTGGGGTGTGGGTCTGGGAGAGATGGGGAGAAAATTTATATCTCAAAATCTTGTGCAAATGCATGTTGAAAACTAAAAAATAAATTTTTTTTAAATAGATACACAGAACAACTATATTAAGTTAGAAGACACCATAGTATTATGATGCAATATCAGAACTAAATATATTCATGTCAAATGCCATAGCATCAAAATTCATAAAGGAAAAGGTAAATGAATCACAGATGGAAATAGATAGCAAAACTATGATAGTGGGGAATTCAACTTTCTCCTCTCAGAATTAGATAAATCTAACCAAAAGTAAATAATTAGTGAAGGAGATGAATAGAATCATAGATAAGCTAGCTATGATAGACATGGGGGCAGAACTGAATGGGAATAGAAAGGAATATATCTTTTTTCAGCAATACTTAGCACCTTTACAAAAATTGACCCTATATTAAGGAATAAAGATCTTATATTCAAATGCATAAAAGCAGGACTATCAAATGAATCCTTTTCCAATCATAATGCAATAAAATCACATTTAGTAAAGGATCATGGAAACATAGATTAAAGATTAATTAGGAACTAAATAGCCTAATTTGGGGGGACAGAGCCAAGATGGTGGAATAAAATCAGGCACTTGCTTGAGTTCTCCCCCAAATCCCTCAAAATACCTATAAAAATTACTCTAAACAAATTCTAGAGCAGCAGAAACCACAAAAAGACAGATTTAAACAAATTTCCAGTCCAAGACAACCTGTAAAGTTGAGAGCTTAGGCCTGTTGCAACAGGCTGAGAGAGGAGCACAGTCCAGCATGGGCCATGCCAGCACTGACAGGGTTGTAACAGGCATCAGGTGACTGAAGGACTGGCAATTGTGGTGGTTTCCAGACTTCTGTAATGTAAAGCCAAGGAAAGGTAACTTCCCAAGGTTCAAAATACCAGCATAGGTGCTCTCCATTTTGTTCAGTGACAAACCAAGAACAGAGAAGGTCAAAACATGACATCATTCAAAATACAGCATTTACTAAGTGTGATTAAATAATCTCCAAGTACTACCCCACCCCAGGACCTTACATTCATTCAATCAATTCCAAAGTCCCTGTTCTAAATACTACTCCACCCCTAGGCTGTACCTTCATTTAGTCCATCACAAAACCCCTCTTCTCAAATGGAGATTAGTTTCCAAACATAAGTAAAGTACATTCATTTGTTCAACCATAGAACACAAAAAGGTCAAAAGTTCCCCACCCCTGGATCACAATTGAATCTACCCCAGAGTTACATCAAGTTTAAGCACAGCACTTAATACCCAAATGGAGGTCTTTTCTTCATCTTGACAAGAGGCAAGTTCTCAGCAATCTTAGGTCCTGGGGATACAAGGCTTAGCAAGGCCACAAGATACATTGCCAGTCTCTTCATTAATTCATCCTCTGTATAACAGTCCTAGAACCCCTGAAAACATTAACAAAACCCTCTCCCAGGATTTCTGTAAACATACCACAAGAAAATCCTTCTTCAGGGCTTCTGAACCAACAGAAAGGTTCCCAGACTCCTGCAACAATAGCACTGCCCTTCTCCAGTGGACAGTATTCACTCTCTGTCTGCAGGACAGTCTTAGTAGCTCTGAAC
>NW_027186899.1:28140-32533 GCF_028583685.1 Petaurus breviceps papuanus | reverse complement strand
TTCCCAGACCCCTGCAACAACAGCACTGTCCTTCACCAGTGGACAGTCTTCACTCTCTGTCTGCAGGACATTCTTAGTAGCTCTGAACCAACAGAAAGGTTCCCAGACCCCTGCAACAACAGCACTGTCCTTCACCAGTGGACAGTCTTCACTCTCTGTCTGCAGGACATTCTTAGTAGCTCTGAACCAACAGAAAGGTTCCCAGACCCCTGCAACAACAGCACTGTCTTTCACCAGTGGACAGTATTCACTCTCTGTCTGCAGGACAGTCTCAGGAGCTCTTAACCAGCAGCCAGGTTCCAGGACTTCTTCAACAACAAGACTGTCTTTCACCAGTGGACAAATCTGGCAAAACAACATCAAAACATACAGACAAAGTACCAGCAAAACAGCCATATCTCCTCAGTCCTTGGCAGCTCCGGGGGCAGGTCGCAAAAGTCCAGGGTGATTCAAAGTGTCCCTCAGCAATGCTCTCTGTCTCTCTCTGCCTCCACGAGGGTGCTGCTTCCAAAAAGTTCTTCTGCCTCTCTCTTGTCTCTCCAAATCTACGTCACCAGCTCCTCCCAGTTCAGGACTCTCTTTTCACATCAACAAGTCCATCCCACAGGTGGGATTAACAAGCTCTGGGTTTTAACACAATCAATTTGAAAACCAAGCCAATACAGGGGGATCTTTATATTCCATTACTATCACAACTTCTCAACCCACAAACCCCAAAGACAACTTAGAAGGTTAGTAAGAAAGGTCTATGGGACCTCGGTGAGAGAGGAGCATGGTCAGGCCCCAGACCCAGGGTGGTAACAGTCACATCAGTGGTGGTGGCAGCACTGACTGCTTCTAGAGCTCTCAGCCCACAGAAGGTGGGGGAATCTAGTGGCTGATCAGAAGTGGGTTGCAGAGATCTCTCTGCTGGCTCTGAGAGAGGATTCTCTTCCTTTGCCCTGCTTGGATCTGAGTGGCAGTCCTGTGGTGAAGAGGAATGTTGGTGTGATAGAGCTTGTAGTGGTGGTGGAGAAGGAATCCAAGGCAGAAAAGAGTGCTTCTGGTTTTTCACAGTCCAGAGCACATGCCAGGAGAGAACACCTTGCTTTTGTTCATACCACCTTGGAAGAACTGAAAATTGACAGGGCCCTAGAAATATCTCTGAAAACAGCTGCATTAAATGCTGGAAGCTTGGAGCAGTGTACCCTCCACTTAACAAAGCACTCAAAAATCAAGTAATTGGATGGGAAAATTAGCAAACAGTGGGGAAAAAAACAAACTATATACAAGAAGAAGAACACAACAAAGTCAGAGCTCCAACATCCAAAGCCTCCAAGAAAAATAGGACTTGGTCACAGACTATGGAAGAGCTCAAAAAGGATTTTGAAAATCAAGTGATAGAAGTAGAGGAAACATTGGGAAAAGAAATGAAAGCAATGTAAGAAAGTCATAAAAAATTAGTCAACAGCTTGCTAAATGAGACCCAAAAACATGCTGAAGAAAATGACACCCTTAAAAATAGTCTAACCCAAATGGTGAAAGATGTCCAAAAAGCCAATGAGGAGAAGAATGCCTTAAAAAGCAGAACTGGCCAAATGGAAAAGTAGGTTCAGAAGCTCACTGTAGAAAATAATCCTTAAAAATTAGAATAAAGCAAATGGAAACCAATGACTTTTTAAAAAGTCAAGAAATGATCAAACAAAACCAAAAGTATAAAAATATAGAACAAAATGTGTAACATATCATTGGAAAAACAACTGGCCTGGAAAACAGATTCAGGAGAGATCATTTTAAAATTATTGGACTACCTGAAAGCCATGATCAAAAAAAGAGCCTAGACATCATCTTTCAAGAAATTATAAAGGAAATTTTCCCTGATATTCTAGAACCAGAGGGAAAAATAAAAATTGAAAGAATTCACTGATCACCTACTGAAAGAGATCCTAGGAATATTACAGACAAATTCCAGAGTTCCACAGTCAAGTAGAAAATATTTCAAGCAGCCACAAAGACACAAATTCAAATATTGTAGAAACACAATCAGAATAACACAAGATTTAGCAACTTTTCCATCAGGGCTTCAGATCAGAGGGCTTCAAATATGATATTTTGGAATTCAGAGGAGCTTGAATTAAAGCCAAGAATCTCCTACTCAGCAAAACTGAATATAATACTTCAAAACTGAATATACCGTGTTTCCCCGATAATAAGACACTGTCTTATTAGTTTTTTTGAAAGAAAAACACCAGAGGGCTTATTTTCAGGGGAGGGCTTATGTTGTCCTGCCTCAGCTCTCCTCCGGCACTGCTCTCAATGGCGCCAGCAAGCAAATCACTGGGGAAGAACAGGATGACGCGCTCACTGCTACAGCTCTGATTGGATGCAGCTCGGAGTGCGGTGTGCGTTTCACAGGGGGGGGGGGAACGGTGCATACAGAGGGTACCGTAATGTAGCGTGTAGCGCAGGGGATCACCTTCACTACAGTAGCAATCTCAATAGGGCTTATTTTCGGGGGAGGGCTTATTTTAGAGGAATCTTACACAGTAAGGGGAGGGCTTATTTTCGGGATAGGTCTTATTATCGGGGAAACACAGTAATACTTCAGGGGCAAAAAAAAAAATGGATCTTCAATGAAATAGAGGACTTCCAAGCATTCTTTTTTTTTTTTATTAAATTTTATGTTTATTTTTAGTTTACATCATTTATTTCCACAAGATTTTGAGTTACAAATTTTCTCTCTGTCTTTCCCCTACCCACTAACCCAAAACAGCAGTCCCACTGTATACCCCCTCCCCCAATCTGCTTTCTCCTATATCTTTTCCCATGCCCCCTCCAACTTTCTGGTAGGGCAAGATGGATCTCCATACCCCAGTGCCTGTATATCCTTTGAAGCATTCTTGATGAACAGACCAGAGCTGAATAGAAAACTTGACTTTTGGGGCAACGTGGTGGTGCAGTGAATAGAGCACAGGCCCTGGAGTCAGGAGGACCTGAATTCAAATCTGGCCTCAGACACTTAACACTTATTAGTTGTGTGGTCTTGGGTAAGTCACTTAACCCCAACTGCCCTGCTTTCCCTCTCCAAAAAGATTAAAAAAAAAGAAGAAAATTTGACTTTCAAATACAAGAATCAAAAGAAACATCAAAAGATAATCAGGAAAGAGAAATCATAATGGACTTATCAAAGTTGAACCATTTAGATTCCTACATGGAAAGGCAATATTTGTAACTCATGAGACCTTTCTAAATATTAGGGTAGGTGGATGGAATATATAAGGAGAGGTAGAATATAGTAAATCATCTTACATAAAACAGTCAAGAAAGAGCTTTTACAATGGAGCGGAAGATGGGAGAGATGAGAGGGAATGAGTGAACCTTATTCTCATTGGATTTGTCTTAGGGAGGGAACAACATACACATTCAATTGGGTATAGAAATCTGTCTTGCCCTATAGGAAAGTAGGAGGGAAGGGGATAAGAGGGGAGTGACATGACAGAAGGGATGGCAGATTGGGGAGGGAATAATCAGAAGCAAACACTTTTGAGGAGGGACAGATTGAAGCAGAGAATAGAATAAATGGAGGGTGGGACAGGATGGAGGGAAATACAGTTAGTGTTTCACAACATAATTGTTATGGAAGTGCTTTTGCCTGACTACAGATGTATAACCTATATCCAATTGCTTGCCTTCTCAGTGAGGGTGGGTGGGGAGGGAGGAAGGGAGAGAACTCAAAGTTTGGAAAAGTTTTAAAAGCAAATGTTAAAAATTCTTTTTACATGCAACTGGGAAATAAGATATAGAAACAATGGAGTATAGAAATCTATCTTGGCCAACAGGAACATAGAAGGGAAGGGGATAAGAGAAGGGAGGGAGATGATAGAAGTGAGGGCAGGTTGGGACAGGGATAATCAGAATGCATGCCATCTTGAACTGGGGGGAGGGGAGAGTTGGGGAAAAATTTGGAATTCAAAATCTTGTGGATGTGAATATTGAAAATTTAAAATTAATTAATCAAAATAGAAAAAAATAATCTAATCTTAAAAAACAAATGGTCCAAGAACAAATCATAGAAAAAATAAATAATTTTTATTAAAGAGAAGGAAAATAATGATACAACATACCAAAATTTATGGATGCAGAAAAACTGGTTATCAGAGGGAAAATTCTATCTTTAAATCCTTACATCAACAAAACAGAGAAAGAACAGATCACTTCAGTATGCAATTTAAAAAACTAGAACCAAGAACAAATTTAAAATGTTCAATTAAACAACTGGAAATCCTAAAAATTAAATGTCAGATTAATAAATTGAATGTAAGAAAGCCATGAAAGTAATGAATAAAACATTTAATTTTTAAGAATTACCAGTGTTTAAGATGAATTAATGATTGACATGACTTTTCAAAATAGA
>NW_027186899.1:16595-27740 GCF_028583685.1 Petaurus breviceps papuanus | reverse complement strand
AAGTTTCACAATACCCTGTCAGTAGGGTTCATTTCAATGAACTTTACAGTCAAAGATCTCCCAAGAGGATTTTACAGTGTTTTTCTCCCAACAGTAATTTATTATTATTATTATTTTCTATTTAAAAAATACTCTATCATATAAGAGACATATTTATAACAGCATTCAGTTTGAAAAGATGAAGAAATTTGCTTAAACAGATTCTCTTAGCCTTCTTATACTTAAAATATCACCAACCATGTGAAAATAATTTAAGTCAATTAATAGAACTTATCTATTTGTCAATTAATAGAAAGCCATTTATCTTATTACCTCTGGCATTTTCATGCTAATCATAAGGCTCTATATACTTCCTACCAAGTACCAGGTTTTTCTACGTCTTGAAAGTTGCTTAAGCCTGTTTTTAGCAATACTTTAAAATGTTTAGTCTATAATTTCCCAATTTTGTTAACATTCCATATCAATTAGAAAAAGTACTTACACATGGGATGATATTTTGTTTAATTGTATCCCTATTTTGTTTAATTGTATTCTTAAACACTTCACAACTATGTGTTTCTCCCAACAACATATAGGTATATTTATTTTTCCCTTTATACACACAGGGACTGATTAGATTCTCTAATTTGCTAACATCACAATATTTTCAACCCAATCAGTTTGGAGTTATAATGACTAGTGACAATAACTAAACTTCATTTTGCACAAGGTTCCATTTTTAGTTGGCTCATATTCAAAACAATTCATGGTGACATTCACAACTTCCCATTACTGCTTCTTTCTTTCTTTCTTTGAGTTACACAAAGAGTCAAACCCATTCCTTTTAAATTTTCTAAATTACTAATCCTCCATCATGACTATGCTAGAGCAAAGAAATAAGCCTTTCTCTACCAATCAGTTAATTAACATGCATTTTATGGAATTTATTTTGTAGCCTTATATTGATTGGGGAAGAAAAGACATGCAGCAACTGTCAAAGAGGGCAGTCTTTCAAAAAAAAAAATACTAAATCTGTTCTATTTCAGTGGGATTAATACCCTCTCTGAAATTTCCTTCTCAAAATTCCAAAACTCTCTACTTTCAAACCCTGAATGTAAGCTATGTCAGTGCAGACTCCAGCTTTCTTTACCTTTTGCTTTTGACTCATCCTTCTTATCTCCTTATGCAGCACTACTCTTTCTCCTACTTGCTTAATTCCTCTAAGTAAATCTCTTTTGGGGTTCTTTAGTGGTTACAAATGCATAGTATATACCAATTTCTTTAAGTGCTTTTGGGCAATTAGAATTAGTTACAATCACATAGTTTTTTGTAAGTGATAGGCAAATAGACCCCCAAAACAACTCAGCACAAGTTCTTTATTGCAGGGTGTTATAGGTTTCAGTAAGCTGGACGACTTTGGACAAGAAATCATCACCTTTCTCCTCAAAGTTAACCTCTTTTATGCTGGAAAGGTATTCATCCAGCTATTTTGGCAATGCCTGAGGGGATCAACCAAAGCCCAACTATGGCACAGCAATGTAGCAGGAAATACATTACTATCTGATAGAGATTGCAATTTTCTGAAGGGTTCATGGTGTAACTTTTTCTCTATTTCCTTTTCTTTTTTTTTCCTGGAGCTTCAACACTTTAATCGTTCGTCTCCTGGGAGCCAAGGGAGCGCTGGAGGCAGATCAGATCGGGCTCATTTGCCCCTTCCTCTTCTTGTCTCCTCCCAGCTCGAAATGCTTGCAGTGCTTGATGGCCAGCATCCTCTTGGCCCTGCAGTTGGGCTCCACGCACTCGAGCCTCGTGGTCTTGGTCTTATTGCGGAAGATGGGCTTGGTCTGGCCATGGTAGCCCCTTGCCCTTCTTGTACTGCGTCACTTTGTGCGGCTGGTGCTTGCGGCACCTCTTGTGGTAGGTGCGCTGGACGTTGGGCACGTTCACCTTGGCGGCGGCGAAGGAGGAGGAGGCGGTGCTGGGGGGACTTCCCAACTTTGCTTCACGCGGGGCCCGGCTTGTCTTCGGCTTCTCGGAGGCAGGAAGGACATGGGAGGAGACGGAGGAGGCAGAGGAGAGTCCTGAGAGAAGAAGCGCCCGGGAGCCGAGCGGGGCTCAGCGCTCGCCGGCACTAAGCTCGCGGGGAGGGAGGGCCCCAAGGGCCGGGGCCCCGTTCTCTTGGCCCGCTCTCGATTTCCTTTCAAAACAGTCAAAATTAAGTCCATTTGGTTTATTTTTAAAATTAATTTGCAAGTTCTTTTCCCTCTCAAAATTTAAGTATTTTATACCTTTATAAACCATATGCTCATTTCAATTTGATCTTTTCTAACCTGAGCACCCTCCACTAGGTATGCGTGCACTTTATTTAGTTATATGTCGATTTCTTATTCATATTCTTGTCTAATTCTACCTTTAATCATTCTTTCCCTAACTTACCATAGCCTTATTATACGATTTGAACTTATTTTCACAAGACAATTGATTTCAACACAAGTTTTACTGTGTTTCTAATTTACCTAAACATTTGATTTAAACTGCAGTTGTATCATTAAACTTCACTTCATTTGCTTTCTGATTTCAAAACAAGTTTCCTTTTTCTGGGAGCACTTTGGGAGTCACCTTTAATTAGGAGTTCCAATAAGGACTTGCTTGGTGCCGTCAGGTTGGTTGTTTAAAAGCAGGAAACAAGAGAAGGGCAAATGAACTCCAATTCTACCCACTGTTATACTTTTCTGAAGATGGTCTAAAATTTCCTCATTCTGCCTCCTAATAACAAAAATTCCTTTCTGTAATAAACTTATCCCAACTTTAAGGACAATTTTAAGTATGCCTTTATTCTACACTAAAATTAACACCAATATCACTGATTGATACCCCCAAAACTTCAGGTTTGGGATTGGTTAGTTGAAACTTGTTCAAACTTAGTGTTTCCTTTTTAAATTCTGAATTATGGAATTATTTAAACTCATAAGATTTTAAATCTATTTTCTCCTATACTACTCCCTAAGTTTTTTTTTTTCTTATTTTAAGACTTCCCTGAATTCCTTTTCACTGACTCTCTCTTGAACATATCTCATGACTAATAAGACAGTTCTTAAAATGTAAACTTCATCTTTAAGTCCGTCCCTAGTCATTTTGAAGGTCTCTTTAGGAAATAACTGGTCAGTGATTTTGTTGTTGTTGTTTTCATTAATTCTACAGTTTGCTACTACCTCATCAGTTCATCAAAATACTAAAGACATCCAGATTATAATTTAGAAGTGAAAGAAATATTTTTTCCTTTTTCAGAAATTTGGTTTCCAATCTTTTTTTTTTTTGGCATCTTAATTTTCAATTAATTTCTGTATCTGTCTTTCATCTCAGTAGTCTACAACATGGCCAGTGGTGGAAACAGAGAAAAAAGAGAGATTTGTCTCCTTTAAGGTTTGTTTAAAAAAAAAGTTTACTTTTTTATAGCCTCTTTCTTTTAGTTCAGCATGCCAAAAGAAAAGGCATAGGTAAAACACCTGTTAGCTATGAGTTTGCACAAAGCACAAATAACATAGGCAAAAAAGACACATTTCACATTCTTCTAAAGATTGTCCTAATTATATAAGTTCCCTTTCTATAACAAGGAACCCACTATTCCTAAACTTATTGCCATTTAAAAAACAGACACACAGAGAAATATAATAAGACTCAATATTCAATCTGGACTGAACTATTAGGTTTTTCTGTAGGAGATTTTAAAGTCAAGATTTTACCTGTCTACTCTATTAAATATGGAACTTATGAACATCTTGTGACCAGGGTCCTGCTGTCAGCCTAGGATAGTTTGTCTATTTCTTAATTATGTTAATGCTTTTAGAATCCTACAAAAATGTAATTTAGTAACAATACAAAACAGTTTTAGTTTAATTTGCCAATTGCAATCACCAATTTAAAGTACACTTACTGTTTAATCCCTAATATTAGTCCCTAGTGATAGAAGAGCTGGTTAAAGTTCTATTCCTCTGGACTTTTTGGCGAAGTGTAATCACAGGAAGAAAAATTGAGAGTCATAAATATCAATAGTTCATTTGTTATAAGCTGAATTGGAGAGGTTATTAAATAAAAATCTATTACTTTCTAAGTAATCAAATGTCCCATGCTTTGGCCAAAACAATCCCCAAACCCTTTATATTCTCAAATCAAACTTTACACAGTTTAATAGCTCTTTCTTTAGGCATGCCCAGATAAGGAGTCCACCCTTTTCCAAATTGGGATCCTGTAGGATGCATTTTTCCATTTATCTTGACCCCATCTCTCCTGCAATTATCCCCAACTAGTAATGGCACTCTTTGGAGTAAGTAACTTCCCCTTAAAGAATTGAACTAGATTCCTGAGGTACCCAGCTTTTGCATTATTCCATCTGAGAAGTTCCCCAATTGAAATCATGGGAGATGACGCCCCTTCCATTATGAATGAAGGCAGGTAACCTTCTACCCACCTATATGGGCATCTTTCCTACAGCTAACACTGTAATATTCAGGAATTTGTTTGGGGCAGATTCTCCATACTTTCAATTCTTGATATCTGGGTTTAACCTCTAATGTTCTAAAACCAGTCAACTAGGACCTAAAGATCCTTTATAAGCGAATATTCACAAAATTTATACATATTTTTCTGTTAAAATTCCCTGAAAATAGCTCTGATTGTCAATAACTGACTTATCATATGCAAACATAAGTGAAAATAACCTTTTCCTTTCCTCATCTTGGTAACACCAAAAAGAACTCCCTTCCCAGGTCAGAAGAAGGAGGGATTGCTCCCAGGATGGGCACATGTCTTGACAGCTTACTGTTGAGGTGGGGAATCTCTATCCTAAAGATACCTGGTCTAGCCTGAATTATTGCTCCTTCAAGGTGGTGTCAGAGCACTCAGTGGGAAATCACTCCCCCAGCCCTACCCATCTAGGGACTGGTCCCAGAATCCTCTAAATGTTTTCCTTGCACATTTTGAACCACCAAAAGTTCTCCCTCAACCAGTTTAAGAGATTTCTCTACCATTGACAAAAACGATTTAATTGCTCCTTGTTAAAAGAATTTAAAGGGGAAAAAAAATCTATTTTAGCGCCGCTAACAAGTTTTAAAATTACCTAGGTGGCAAGCTGACTGAAAATGAAAAACCACCAAACCACTGCTGAATCTCCCCTAATCTTAACAAAATGAAAGTAAGAAAAATGGAGAAAAAATAATATCCTGTGTATAAAAAGTTAAAATTATGGCCATAAAATTTTTTATAAAAATAGAATTGGAGGGCTCTGGAGCTTATAAATTTTAAACAGATTAGTCACAAATTCTAACAGTGCCTCTTCATTCAGGGACCCTTCTTAAAGAAAATGATTTCAGGGTAAATCAAGGTAGGCTCACCAATATTGAAGACTTACCTCAGACCCAGAGTATTTGGGTGCAGACAGAGAGGGGAGTCCATTTTCCCAGTGTCAGTGTTTGTGGGGGAGCCAGGAGTGAAAATTTGACCTGATATGTACTTCCATTTGGCTCAGATGTGGTCAAAGATGAGGGACAGATGCTCAGAAGTGTAGTCATTCCTAGTTATAGCATTTGGATGAGGAGGATTCCCAAACCCTAGAGAGTGAATTTCTGGGCCTTTGAAACAATGGGAGAACCCCACCTGAGCAGGTCACATAGTCTAATGAATGAATGAGTGAAAAATCATTTATCAAGTGCTTACTATGGGCCATGATCTTTGCAAAATGCTGAGGATACAAATTCAAAAAATGAAGCAATTCCTCATCCCAAGGTACTTATCATTGACATAGTGATGGCCTGGGAAGGAAGTTTTTTTCTTTTTTTTTTTTAATTTACATTATAACTTTATTATACATTTAAAAGGAATACCAAGTTTTACATAATAGATTTGCAGTTTCGTGTGCAATCTTTTTTTTAAAATCATACTGTGTTAAAGAAATACTTGTTTTGCTCCATAAATTAATATTTTTTACTTTTTTTAAATTTTATTTATTTTTTTCCCTCTTTTTCTTTTGCAACATGGCTAATACAGAAATATGCTTTTCATGACTTCATATGTGTAATCAATATCAAATTTCTTGCCTTCTCAAAGAGAGGGGAGGGATGGGAGGAAGGAGATAACTTGGAACTCAAAAGGAAAGAAGTTTTTATTTTCAGGACAAAGATTGTGAATCGAACCACAGGATAGTTAGTTGATATGCCCTTTCCAGAAGCAAGGATACTATTTATTTGATTTCTGTACTCAGAATTGGCATTAATAGCCCAGGATTTCCTCTGGATCATGACCCTTAGATGCAGATGGGTTTCCGTGCTTGATATGCTTCCCCCACTCCCACCAGCACTGATTCTCTTGATGTGTGAAGGGAAGTCCAGTTTATGATATTTTGTTACTATCCTATAACAGATGAGATTTGCAGAGTTTTAGAGAGATTTCATTTTTAGGAAGTATTTTCTTTCAACAAGCCTAAATTTGCCTGCCTGAAAACTTATGCTCATTGCTCTCAATTCTGTCTTCTGGGGTCACACAGAACAAGCCTAATGTCTCTTCCACAGCAGCACCCTTTAAATACTAAAGGAAAAATATTCTTCTTTTCCTAAGACTAAACATCCCCTTCCTTAAAATGATCGTTAAGTAGCATTCCAATTGTTTTGCTGAAATCTGAGTTAAAATGTAGGCAGCATTTACTAATCTACCAAGCAAGTAAACCTGTCATAAGAGAACCATAGATTTAGAGCTTGAAGAGGCTTAAAAACCATTGAATCCCATTCCCACATTTTACAGATGGGAAAACTAAGGGTGGAGAGGTCAAGTGATTGCTCAGGGTCTCATAGTAAGTGTTGGAGGCAGGATTTGAACAAAGATATTCCTGACTCCAAGTTCAATGCTCTATTCACTGTATCATGTTACCTCAAAAAATTCAAGGTCAGGAAACACTTAGAAGGATGGCTACATATCAACTAGGGGACACCAGGGGACCAGAACAATGCAGAGACTAGAGCCTAATCAGAGTTTAGTGTAATACAGTGGATTGAGGAGTAAACAGGTATGAAATGGTCAAAGTGGAGGCAAATACAAATTAGGGCTACACTAAGCTAGAAGGGGTCAGGACTTCACAAAGGCAGGTGGACCCTCAGGATCTGGGCTACTTAGGGACTGCCCAGTTGGAGCTTTATTAACATACCATGATTCTATCATACTGTTACCCTACTTACCCCTTTCTTACCTTTGCATCTATGATGTACCCACGGGTAATTAAGGGCCACTTCAACGTCAAACACAAAAGTCACAATCAGGATCCCATTGATCTCACACAGCGAGGGAACTGACTTGAGAAGACATACTGAAAGAAGCCCCTAGATAAAACATTCTGGGAAGATGGAAGAGCACATCAGAAATTTCCGGGCTCTCTAAATTTCCTCCACAAACAGATACATCACCACAAAGTGAACACAGAGCAACAAAAATAAAGGGGTAAGGCAATTGCCTTCCTAAAACAACTCGAGAGGACCTCAGGAAAGACAAGCCCTCCAGAGGCTGAGGTATGACCTGAGTGAAGTGTAGATACCTCCAGGCCAACTGTGCTGAATCTACAAACAGCAGGCCTTGGAGACATCTCCTTTGGGAAGACTAGGCCTCAAGAAATTTCACCTCACAAAACTTTCACCTCACACACTTTCATCTAACAAAAAGCTTGGGGATCAGATGGCTGAGTGGGGGAAGGTCTGACAGTGCTGAACAGACATGATCCTGTGTTGTGACTGTGGTCAAGGAGGAGCAAGCACATGCTACTGAGTGAGGTACCACAGAAAGCAAGAACATTTTGGGTGTGGTCCTAACTGTGGCTTGGGGAAAGAGAATAGTGCCTGAAGTTGAAACCCTGGACAGAATTCAGAAAATAACAGTAAGGAAGACCTCAGGCATAGGGCACCATTACTCACAAGTCAGGATTAAAACTAAATTACAATAATAAACTGCTAAAAAATAAAACAAAATAAAATAAAAATGATGAAGAAAAAGAAAAAGAGCCCAACAATAGAGAACTACTTTGGTATAAAAGAAGATCTGGGTTCATATTCAGAGGAAGATAGTAAGGTTTTAAGAAAGCCACTCTTTTTTTTTTTGCCTTTTGGAGGTCAATTGGGGTTAAGTAACTTGTCCAAGGTTACATGGCTAGTTTTTTTGTGTGGGTGTTAAGTGTCTGAGGCTGGAATTGAACTCAGGTCCTCCTGACTCCGGGGCCTGTGCTTTACTCACTGTACCACCTAGTCACCCCCAAATAAAAAAGCCACTCTTACCACAAAAAGTTACATGAAATGGTTACGAGCCTCAAAAGAGTATTTGGAAGAACTTTAAAAGGAACTTCAAAAATCAAATAAAAAAGATTGAGGAAAATTAGAAAAAAAAATACAAGCAAGCAAGGAAATTCCAAAAAAAAAAAAAAAGTTAACCAATTGAAGAAAGAAATTCAAAATCTTAAGGAAGAAAATAACTCCTTGAAAAGTAGAATTGAGCAAGAGGAATCAAATTATATTATAAGACACCAAGAAGCACTAAAACTAAAAAAAGAGAGAAAATTTGAAATATCACATTAGAAAAATGATCTGTAGGATAGATTTAAGAGACAATATAAGAATTGCAGGACTATCTGAAAATGATGATCAAAAAAGAATCTTGATAAATTATTACAAGAAATTATTGCAGAAAACTACTCTGAAATTCTAGGACAAGAAGGTAAAGTAGAAATAGAAAAAAATATATATTTTCCATTCACCAACAGAGATTCTAGAAGGAAAAATTACAGGAATGTCATAGCCAAGTTTCAAAACTCCAAGTTTAAGAAGAAAATATTGCAAGCAACAAGAAAAAAGTAACTTAAATACTTCAGAGATACAACCAGGATTTCACATGACCTAGAAGCTTCTACACTAAAAGACTGCAGGTATTTTGAAGAGCAAAACAGCTAAAGTTGTAATCATGGATAACTTAACCAATAAAATTGATTATATTCCTGAATTTTAAAAAATGGACATTTAATGAACTAAAAGACTTTCAGATATTTGTGACAAAAATACCAGAACTAAATGGAAAATTTGATATATAAGATTCAGAAGAAATATAAGGAAAACATTAAAGACTAATTATAAGGGACACATTAAGATCAAACTGTTTATTTCTAATATATGAAAATGTTATCAGTATTCTTAAGACTGCCATCAGTACTAGAGTAGTTTGAAAAAAATGCTGGGGCTAAATTGAGTATGAAGGGGTGATTCTAAAAAACAAAATTTGGAATGAAAAGTTTTAAAAAAGCAATTATCTCATACAAATGGTGCATGGAAGGAAGAACTGATACAGAGACAGCAGGTGTGGATGGAGGGCTGGCAGTACTGGACTCTTACTCTCATTGGGTCTGGGTTAAACAGGGAATAACATATACATCTAAAAAAAGTGTGAAAGTCTTCTAAACTTATGGAGAAATAAGAAGACTAGGGACAGGATAAGGGAGGAACTTTTAGAAGATATCTGTGTACATTAAGATTTTGGAGTGTGGGGGAAGAGAATAAGGGAAGGACTCTTGGGGGGGTTGAATTAAAAAAAAGGAGAAGAGGGGAGACAAAAAGGTAACAGGGATAAAGTAAAATGAGGGGCTGAGAAGGACAATAGTGATTAAAAACAGCAAGGAGGAAAATTCACAAATGGTAATTATAACATTGAATAAGAATGGGATGAATTCACCCTTAAAATGGAAATATAGCAGAATGGATTAAAAATCAGAATCCAATAATAAATTGTTTATAAGAAACACATTTAAGAATGAGAGATACACACAGAGTTAAAATGGATGGATAGAGTAGAATTTATTATGCTTTAGCTGATTTAAAAACAGGCAGGGGTAGCAATTATGTTCTCAGACAAAATTATGGCTAAGATAGATTTAATTTAAAAAGATAACAGGATAATTACATTTTGATAAAAGGCACCATAGACAATTAAGCAATATCAATACTGAACCTATATACACCAAATACTATAATATCTACATTAAAAAAAATAATAAGTTAAATGGACAGAACCCACAAAATGACACAGAGAAGCTAACCTCCTGAGGAGGACAGCCTGGCAGGCCAGCATGAAGTGGCCAGCACAGTGCTCTGGCAGCCAAGCCCAGTCCCAAGCCCAGCCCTCAGCAAGTCCAAGGTCTTAGCCTCAGGGCAGCTACAGCCAGCCGATGGCTGGAGGGACTCCAGATCAACAGCAGCTGTGGTGGTTATCAAAATTATCAACCCATATATTCTAAGGACAAAGTGAAAGGTCAGTGCAGTGTGAACTTTGGGATTCAGTAGTTTGGGACTGCAGTCAGCCTTTGCCCTAGGGCGAGAAGTGGTTGAGGCACTGAGGCTGTGCAACTACAGCCACATGGCAGCTTGAACTCCTGGCCTGCAGATTGTAGGGGGACCAAGCAACCAGTCTGTGGGGTATTTGCTCTTGCTTTAACCTGCTTGGATCTGGATTGCAGTCTAGGGTGGAGGTCCTGGGATGTGTGACCAGCTTGCCAGAGCATGTGGAGGCTTCAGAAAGGGCACCCAACTAATACCTTCAGCAACTGAGAAAAACCTAGTGATTGGGATGAAGCTCTCCTATCTGGTAGCAGAGTCCTACTGTGGCAAAAAGCCCAAAAGTCAAGTAATTGAGTGGCAACATGAGCAAACAAGGGAAGCAAAGCAAGCAGATCAACCTAACTTTACACTCCTATTTTGGGGACAAAAAGGATCAAAGCATGGAAGAGGAGGAAGACAGCAAAATCAGAACTCCTACACCAAAAGCTTCCAAGAAAAATATGAGCTGGTAACAGGGTGCTTCAAAAGGATTTTGAAAACCAAATAAGGAGAGTGGAGGAAAAATTGGGAAGAGAAATGAGAATGATGTAAGAAAATTATTAAAAGAGAGTCAACAACCTGACTGAAGAAAATAACATCTTAAAAAATAGACTAACTCAAATGGCAAAAGAGGCTCAAAAAGGCAATGAGGAGAAGAATGCCTCAAAAAGATGTATTTTTCTGATGGAAAAAGAATCTCAAAAGCTCACTGAAGAGAATCATTCCTTCAGAATTAGACTGGAGCAAATGGAAGCTAGTGACTTTATGAGAAATCGAG